>NW_015554063.1:355651-362808 GCF_001515605.1 Sinocyclocheilus anshuiensis
GGGGGTAACGCATTACAAGTAACGCGAGTTACATAATCAGATTACTTTTTTTCAAGTAACTAGTAAAGTAATGCATTACTTTTTAATTTACAATAAAATATCTGAGTTACTTTTTCAAATAAAGAGTTACTTTGTTTTCCCATGTACTGACTGACAGCTCTCCTGTCCCCATGTTGAGAGAAATCAGGAGTAAGTGCAGAGGCGCTGTGTGAACATGATGTTACTGTAGTTCTAGACTAAATGTGAACATACATTTACTTATCTCACTTGCACAAAAACAGATTCAGTATTCCTCAAAATGAATGAAAACAGTGCAATGCAAACCTGCAATAATTAAATGTATTAAATAACACAAATACCTTTTATGCATTTAATTACATTTTATTAATCAATATCTTTGCTGCCGACCTTCGATGATCCAATTCAGCCATATTAATAAGCAAAAATGACTTAAAATAAACATGACATTTGTTTTTCTTTCTTTTTGTTTCATTGCCGAAGAGTGTTGAACTTTCTTCTCCTGCATTCTATGCTTCATGCAATCCAGAATAGCTGAGGCGTATTCGTTTCACTTTTGGTGTGAAAGGGCATTTACATTAGCCAAAAATAGAAATTTTTATATTAAAAACAAATTAGCAAGCTCAGCCCAAATGAGAAAAAGTAACGCAAAAGAAACATAACGCATTACTTTCCATAAAAAGTAACTAAATAATGCAATTAATTACTTTTTTAGGGAGTAACGCAATTTTGTAATGCATTACTTTTAAAAGTAACTTTCCCCAACACTGACCAGAACTGCTCTGTGTTTGTTATGATAAAGCATTACTCAGATTCCACCATGATTGTTGTGTCAATTAGTCATGAATGGCACTTTGAACACAATCATAAGAGGAACATACGACTTCACCCATGATGTGAGCCATGTTTCGTTTGGCACAGACTCTGGGTTGTGAAAGGGTCAGTTGAATGAGCTTTGACAACCAAAAAAGGCCAGAGACATGTTCACATTAAACTAAAACAGCACAAGTAATAAATCAACAAGTAATAAAAAAAGTAATAAACAAGGAATAAACATCTGGCACACACAGTCTAAGGACACTTTCATTATGTATTTTTGAGCTTTCTTTGGTTTTAAACTATTAGCAGTGGGATTAGAATTAGCAGAATTAGCAGGGCAGACTTGTAGGTTTGGATAACAATTTGCAATTTGTAAGTGTTCTTTGTAGTCAGCAAGTTTTGTCCTTTAGATGAATTAACTGATTGTGATTTCCAGGTTGCTGTAATATATAGATATCAGCAGTTTCACAGTGTCCTAACCAGCCGTGATAAGATGAGCAGTTTTCTCATACTAAAACGAAAATATTGTGGGGTGCAGCAAAATCATAACCAATCAGAACAGCGTGTGGACGAGTCCTTTTATGGTTTTCCTTGTGAAACTTGAGGCATTTGTCATACAATATCCAATGTTTTCACAGCAAAATTCACCTTGTCCAGTTTGTTATGTTCAATATAAATGAGGTGTGGAATTTTATTCCACTGACTTGTGGTGTAGATGGTAAAAGATAAACAAGCTTTTAGTACTTTTGCTGCATTGTACCTGTTTAGAACATGCTGTAACAGGGACGTTTCAGAATCAGAATGTACTATACTTTTCTTAAGATTCCACAAAGGATTTTTTTGCAGTGATGCCATAGAAGAATCAATTTGAGTTCTTAAAAGAATCATGAATTTTATAGTATAAAGAACATTGCAGTGGAAAGGTTCCATGGATGTTAAAGGTTCTTTATGGTTCTTCATTCATTAATTTCAATAAAAAAACTTTATTTTAAGAATATTTTTTCTAAATTAATCTTTAAGAGTTGACCGCAACAGTAGTTGACTTCAAAGAGCTGCATTGTTAAATGCACTACATTTATGACTTTTTGTTCGTTGCATTCAAACAAATAGCAGTCTCATGGGAAAGGTACATTCAAACCCAACAGATTTAAGTGATAACCTGCATCAGCTATTTTAAATCTAGAAATGGTCAGAAATAACATCTGCATTAAATTAAAGATGAATGGATGTTTTAGACAAAGCCTTTTACTCATTAAGTGGTTATGATAGGATATTTGCCAGGCTCTGACAAGATTTGGAAATGTGTTTTGATAGAACATTCCAGGTCTTTCTGAAAATGTAGTGCATGGGCTACGTGCGCTTTGTTTCATTTGAATGGTATGAGAACAGGTGGGGTTTTCTCATATAAGGCTTTATGGATGTATGTTTGAACTCTGTCAGTGACCTTAAACACGACTTTTACTTAAAAAAAAACGTTTCTGTAAAATTAATTCCACAAATGCCATCTAATGCCATCTAATTGACCATTAGACCATTAAAATTGATGCTTTGTCTTGCAGTGTAAATAACAAGGACACACAGGACACTCTAAATAATGAGATGGATTTCAAATAATTCTGCTCTCCTACAAGTGACACACATACTCGCTTCGATCTGTTCATTCACTGGCTCAGTTTATGGTGTCATGCTCAGTTTGTTGGGTTCCATATTGTAACAGATTTTTGTTCATGCCTGACATGAACAGAAATTGTGTTTCCCAAGTAATTTGTCAGACACCCTCTAGCATCCCAGGTTCGTCTCATGAAAAAGTGTGAGGATAATCTGTGTCCAGGTGGAAGGATGAAATTAATTATGTCGTGCCTTGATCAATTCGTTTGTTTCTTCTTGCTCATAATTCACTAAAAGGCTCTACGTTCTGCCTCAGATACTGAAGATTTTACACATGGCAAAAATATTGTGCAATATTTGTTGACTTTCAATTATGTCAGTGTATTTAAAATTTTAAACAAATTAATCACATTATGCAGATTAACTAATGAGCAGTCAGCCGTCGTCATCGCAAAATAACCACTGACAGGACACCCACACGCTGCTCAACAAATAAATAACTACATGAAATACTGATTTAAGTTTTAGAGTTTTTACCTGTATATTAACTGTTGTTCAGCTAAGAAAAGAAATCCAATAATGTTCAGTCGGTCTAGCAACAAGATGTAAGCTACGTGAAAACTGAAGTCCTTTCAAGAAACAAGAGAGACCCGCAGTGTGATAAAAGTAGCGTTGGTGTAGTGAGAAACGATAGCACCCTAATTTACATAACCAAGTCGAAAACATAGTTCATAGAATTGGTGACTCATTCTTATTAACATGAATCACACGACGGGCCGATTCACTAGATTGTAGGCTATCTGATTATGCAGGGCTACATTTGAGAGAGAGGACTACTGTAGGGTGAACTTTCCAATGGCCTGTTGGAGAGAGTTCATAGAATTGGTGACTCATTCTTATTAACATGAATCACACGACGGGCCGATTCACTAGAATGTAGGCTATCTGATTATGCAGGGCTACATTTGAGAGAGAGGACTACTGTAGGGTGAACTTTCCAATGGCCTGTTGGAGAGAGAACCATTTAGAACAAACCGATTCACTAGAATAACTCGTTATTCCGCTGCTACATTTGAAAGAGAGAACATCAGGATGAATTCACTTGAATTAAGTGTACTTTCCAATGTACAGTAGCCTATTTGAGAGAGAACCATTCAGAATGAACTGTTTCACTACAGTGACCCAGACATGCTAATGCTGTATTTTAGAGGAATAGGTTATTTGAAATTCACTAGAATAAAACAGACTTTCAAATGAGAAGAAGAGAGGATAAAGTGTGTTGTTATTACTTCTATATTAAAAACGCGATGCATTTTAGCATGATTGCTACACAGCGACTCTTTGGAAATAGTGGCTTGTTTCTGGAATGTCTACTTTGAAAGCTCCTGTCACACTAAAGGCCAATGTAGGTAAGTTAGGATACTTCCCACCAGCACTTTTTTTTGTCAGCACTGCATTTATTGCTGCACATACAGCATTTAACTGTTTCATCGCGTTTCTTGTCAGCTGACTGTGGATTTTCAATAAAACATTAAAATGTATGTAATGATAGGATGGTTCCACTTTATTCTTTTGTGTTCCACTCCGCTGCTTTTTAATTGTTTTTCTATGAAAATGCGGTAGATGGACGTCTTTGAACGTTGCGTCGCATCTTTTTAACGTTCCTGTTTAGTGTCTTGCGCATGAGCGTTACTTTTTAATAGGCCCTGTCAAATATTGTCAGTTTCAAAACATTGGGCTGCAGCGATTTCATTCAATTCTCAGCGCTACGTCTTGCGTTTTTAAACACAAGAACAGCTCTGTCATGGTCCTTTGAAAGTTTAAATAATGCATGACTGACAGGTTAAACGTAAAAAAGTTAACAAGACTAAGTATTTTGGTCTTCACATATTTACAATGTTTCGCCCCTTACGCTGTTACAAAACAGAAAAAGGATAACAATTCATTATTTCTGTCACATCATAATCAATTCAATTTGCGGGCATTATTAAAGGGGTCATATGATGCGATTTCAATTTTTCCTTTCTCTTTGGAGTGTTACAAGCTCTTGGTGCATAAAGAAGATCTGTAAAGTTGCAAAGACTAAAGTCTCAAGTCCAAAGAGATATTCTTTATAAAACTTAAGAGTCAACCACGCCTACCTAAAACGGCTCGTTCTAACACGCCTCCACATGTCTACGTCACGATGTGGGAAGATTTGCATAACGCCGCCCAAATGTTCACGCGTAACTTTTATTCTCGCTGTAGTATTGTTGTTGCCACCGCTGCCATGTCGTGAAGGCGCTGTGTGTTTCGTTGTGAAAGTGAAACTACTTTGTTTGGTCTTCGAAAAGAGGACGTTATGCCTAGAGCTGATCCGTGCTGGTCGCTGAGGAAATACATCAACTTCGCGCTGTGGATCGCCGGATCAGCTTTCACCGTGGATGAAGCGGAGTCCAGCCCGGAGTCGTCAAATGTGGTTGCCGCAAGCCTGCCAGCTGCACCGTTCTCAAGCCAGCCCTCCTCCGCTCACTCAAGGCCACGGGTGTGTGACGCTGTTTCGTTGTGAAAGCGAAACTACTTTATTTGACATTTCATTACACCAAATACACAAAATAATGTTCTTTTTAGCAGCATCATATGACCCCTTTAAGGCAGCTGTATGAATGTGACTCCGTGTGATAAGCCCATACTGCACACATTTTACCACAGTGGATGCTTCTGTCATTATGGAGGAACTGTCTTTGTTAGGTTGTATAAATTATTTCCAGTGGTTCTTTTCAGCGCTGTGGTGGTCTATTGTTTGGCTCAGACAGGGTCTTAAACAGCGGGGAGATACTCATACATTTTGCATGCTAAGAGACTTGATAGCTGATATATTCTTTCTCTGCCTCTTTCTGTTTTCCCTCATTCTCAGTCTTTATTATTTGAAACCATTTCATTGTTAATGAATTCTCATTAATACCTCTATTATCCTATTCTTTGGGGCCATTGTGCTTTGTTGATTTTAGACCCCACATAACATTAACGTAGTCGGAGAGTAAGAAAGAATTGTTTTCTTAAAAGAATGGCCTAGGAAAATTATAATTCTCTCTAAATAACCATCCATCCATCATAAATTCAGTGTTATCACACTGCAGGCATGCATATAAAAGTTGTGTTTTTTAATGTTGCTTTTATCTATGAGCTGATTAGATAAGTGTGAATTAATTAATTTCCTTTAATAAAAACTAATTTCTACCTGCCATCCCTTCACTTTTGATCATACTGAATAGCAAATGATACTAATGCCACCTAATGATGAGCAATATTTGTCTGATATTGCGGTGCATATTAAATTTGCCTGATTTCACATCCCTTCATCACATCTCGCTGTAAGATCCAATGGGTTTGTATGTATATTCCTTTTTTTTTTTTTTACCAAAATTGTGCTGGATTTCCTGCTGCGAGCTGCTTTCACAATTGCCCTGCATTTGCTGAATGATGATTTAACCATCTACATTACTACATAATCTGCCCACATATTAACATAACACATTATAGTGTTTGAAGCTTAGGAGTTTTGAGCATATTTTAATATCCAAAGAAATGTGATTCAGTGCCTTTGTGTAATAATGAGCTGTTTTAATGCAAGGTCAAAAGTTGCAATATATAAAATTCTTTGTAAGCTCATATTAAGAAATCCTATCTACACCTGATGTTAGCAGTCTCTGATTTGAGGCCAGCAGGTTTTAGGGATTGATATGGAAATTTCTATTTATTTAAACAAGTAACTACCTTTTTAAGACTGGGCACTGGCTGTGGCATTAATTAATCTAATATGCTATTCAGTGTTGCTCCTCAATGAGTGATTTAAAGGGGGAATTCACTGTTGGCACAATGGGCTTTTAATAAAACTTGTCTGTCTATGAAGAAGAAACTTGAAAATTCATTTGAGACTGTTGCTGTGGGGAAAAAAAGGGCGGTGGCCTTCACGTTTGCCAAAAACTTTAACACCCATAAATTAATGCTCTTTTGATGTTGGCACTACTCCTTTGTTGATCCGGCTGTCCATAGATGGGAATACAAAAATGCTTCTACCTATAGTTTTGACAAAACGTATGTGTTTTGAGTCACCCAGCATACTTTGGCTGACAAATACATGGAGATGTCTGGGTGCAGATTAGTGTTGTCACGGTACCAAAATTTCAGTATTCGGTACCAATACCAGTGAAAATCCACGGTTCTCAGTACCAATTTCGGTACCAAAGCAAAACAAAAACATGCTAATTGAACAACATTTTTATTAATAACGTTAAACAAAAATTAAATGTACAAAACCAATGCCATTCTTTATACTTATTTAAAATTGTTTCAAGTTTTTCCACAAGTAATAAAAGTATGAAAAAAGTAAACAAGTTTCACCCAAAAGTTTAGTCATAGTTCTGCTGCCGCTGAAAAACATCTGTTAACTGTTGTCTGTTTTAGGGTTTGCTGGTGTGTTTCAGGATCTTCCTCAGTCTGCAGCTGTAAAAGAACAATATAATATACTTCAGTAAAGCAATGGGCTGAGTCTGACCAAATGCAACATAAGATCATTGACACCAGCTAAAATATAACTTTTCAGGAAATAACAAACCTCAGCTTTTATAATAAATTTAGATAAGATTACAAATATTAAGTGTATATCAAATAGATGCAAACTGTAGTATTAAAAACACTTTAAAATAAGATTTTATTTGTTAGATAACATG
>NW_015554063.1:363124-386613 GCF_001515605.1 Sinocyclocheilus anshuiensis
GCAACAGTGTTAAGCAGCCCAATTCCGCGGGAAAACTGCAGACTTGGCAACACTGGAAGAGGATAGTTTTCTGATGGTGCATCAAGAACCCGTACTTAAGAAAACCTGGTACCGTAACGTTTTCATTTTTTTAGTACCGACTTGGTACCGAAATACCGGGTCTTCTGACAACACTAGTGCAGATAATGCAGAGAAAGAGTACACATTGTTCATTTACATACTGTATCAATACAAACATTTAAATATCATTTAATTATGGCCAAAAGAGGATAATCTATTAAGGATAGTATATATAGGATAATAATGTCTTGGATATTTACAGTAGTTTGCTACCAGGTTTTTCAAAAAGAACTCTTAAATATCTAACATTTAGTGCCATGGACCAAACTTTGACGAATCTTGTGCTAGTTCCATTGTATGAGACTGGTACAAAATTGTGCACCCTGAGACCAAAAAAAGTGTAAAAGCCAGCCTATCAGATTTAAATGGGTGATTTTAATCAGATAATGTTGTTTTTGCATGCAATATTCATCAGACATTTAGTGAACGGTCTGTGGGCATGCCGTTTTATGACTGCAACTAGGATCAGAGTGACTTCAAGAGTAACATCACTACTCTTAGTGGCCTATTAAAACAACAAGCATGGTTTATGTGTATTCAGGGCACTGTCACATGAAGGCAGATGGTTTGGAAATCTTTCAAGATGCTTTGAGACGCTGACTGTATCCCTCGACTCGTTCTGTAGCTTCAGCGGTTCGAGGATTAGATCCAACAACAGCCCATGACATACTTGTTTATAAGCTTTGGATGGAGCAAGTTATTTCAGATGTGTTGAAGTTTGAATTCTTGTCAAGTGTTCAGCCAGTGGCAGCTAAAATTACACTTATGACGTTTTTTACAGATCAAAGTTGAATTATTCATTTGTTGATGGGAATGTCTGAATACTGTTAGGAGAGTGCTACTTCAGACTGCTTCTATTTGGGATCAAACAGGTCTGACTGTATATTTGTTTGTGTGCCCGCAGGTCCGGGGCAGTGTGAACCTGACTGATGTCCTGTCTCCATGCCAACCGAAGTCTCAGGTTGAGGTAAACCTAAACCCTCCTGTCAGAAGGTGACCTCTCTGCCCCAATCTAAACTCTACAGGGTGAGTGACCAGAATTAATTCCCATACGCAGCACTGTTGTTGAAAGCTAGTTTTTGTTCCCTTCTTTATTTTTAAGCTCAATTTTTCTTGCTGCAGTTTATTCCTCTGTCATGAAATTGCAGCTTAGGTGAGTCTTTGAAAATGATAGTGAAATGAATTTGATAGGGAGTAATGATTATGAAAATAACTCATTCTGACACCTGTCTGAGTTCAGACAACTCACTTTGTGCTGATTATTACTGAAGGGCCATTAAAGGTCATATACGTTTGATTGAAGGAAATGTCAGTGAGGGAGACTTTTTGTTGACTAATTTAATCTTCATGTTCTTAAATCTTACTTTGATTCCCTCAGTGTTTCTTTCCATTTATTTTATGTAGAGAAAGACATTGTTTTGTCATATTTTCTCATAATATATCCTCTTATCATAAAGTGGACATAAAGTATTTTGACTACAAAAACTGAGCCAAAAAGGAAGGAATTTCACCCGTTTTTTTAATATATGTAATGCAATGACATTTATTTTAAAGATAAAAAAACAAACTATTCAATCCACAAAATAAAAAATAAAAAATTGTTATAAAATGTATTTAAATGGTAAAAAAGCTGAGAGAAAATTTATACACGACGGTTCAAGAGTTTGAGGTCAATAAGATGTTTTTGACACATTAAAATTATTATTATTATTAAAAATGAAAAAACTATTTAATTATTCTGTTGATTTGGTGCTTAAGAAACATTTTATCTTATTATCAATGTTTAAAAACTGTTGTGCTGCTTATTATCTGTGGAAACTGTGATACATTCTGAATACTTTGATGAATAGAAAGTTAAAAGGAACAGCATTTATTTGAAATAGAAATCTTCTGTGATATTATAAATGTCTTTACTATCACTTAATCAGTTTAATGAGTCCTTGGCAAATAAAAGCATTAATTTCTTTCAACAAAAAATTAATAAATTAATCAAAAAATCATACTGACCCCAAACTTTTGAACACTAGTGTGCATTTGTCGAAATGATTGAAGTGTGTAAACACTCTTTGGCGCCACTGTGCAATCTCTTTGTGTCCATACCTGGTTCTGAGGTGCTCAGGAAAAGCATACGGTAACTTTAATGTGTTTTGTGTTCAAATCCAAAGTAGTGATTGCTCTCCCTGTCAGAAAGGTCTCTCTTTCTGTCTCTCTGCGTGGGTGTGCCAGTTAGCAGTTTGACACTGAAATTTTTGGAGCTTAATTATGGTCCTGTCACATCGGGAGAATGAAACGTTTCGATCTCTCACCGTAATCATTGAACATGAACATCAAAATCGACCCATCATTAACACCATCGGAGGTGCATGACTTTACATTGAGCGACATATGTGTGTGTTTGTGTGCTGGATGACAGTAATAGATGAGATTTATGATTGATATGGATCGCTCATCATTAAAAAAGCCTTTTGTTACCTAAAAAGTACAGTGGCTGTTTCAGGAATGGTATTTGATCATACTTTGATAAATATCATCGCATTACAAGATTACCATATTCATGTACCGTGATATTTACTACTTCAAGGCACTTAAAAGAAATATTGCAGCAGTTCATTCCCATAATACTGTTAGCGAATCTATTGAAGTTTAGTATGGTAGTGTCAGAGTATTGCAGCCTGGCATTTAAAGTGTGTTTCTTGGTCTTTATTCAGTGTTGATGTGTGTTTGACTCACTCAGATAAATGGTATTTACTTGATACACTCAAACAGTAAGTCAGGGATTTTTATAAACAGTCACTGAGAGCAAAACGGTGTTATGTCTTGCCATATTATCAGTTTTGTGTTGTCCTGCAAGTGGAGAATTAGACAGTATTGGACTGAAATTATGTTGATTATTTGTGGTTGGTTAGTCAGGATAAAAGGACACCCATTGACTTTGTAGGCAGCTTCCTGTTTTTTCCCCGATCAGCTTTTAGATGTTTAGGCAACATGATTAGGGTATAAAATAACAGGGGACACTTTCTCAACATCTCTAATCCTCTTCTGGTGACCCGCTGAAAGATTCAGCCAGATTATTTTGCTCATCTTGATTAGATCCAAATCAGTTTTAGAGAGGCTGTGTTATGTACACATTTGATTTGGATGAATTGCTTATTTATTAATTTAAATGACCAGTGCAGTCTGTGTATTCACAGACAAATCAGGGGTCTGTCAAAATGCATTCAGTGTAGTGTCACTCAAAAAGAAATGACATACAAGTAATGCAGAATATGAATGTATTTATTTATAAGCAGTGAGGTCAGGCCAGGTTTGTAGAAAATAGTCAGACTGTTGTCTGTGGTTTTAGGTAGGGCTGAGTGATGTATTTGAATATTTCTGATGGAGTCATTTGGTTTTAATATATTCAATAATAATACATTTAATACATTCACTGGTTTTAATATATAATTTTTAGCCATGAAGTTTCTGTGCCATCAGGCCAGTCTTTTGTGATTTCAGTGTTTTAAGAAATAGAATATATTAATAGCATTTCTGATTTAAATGTCAGGAACAAATAGAGCTGGGATTTTTTTTTTTAAATGACAATAAAGACTGTTAAAATATAAAATCTATTAAAAACGCTTTTAAACTTTAAACATTAATAATAAGAAGAAATATTTTTAAGAAATTAGAATGGCTGTATTTGCCACCACAGGAATATATCTATTTAAGAATATATTAAAATAGAAAACAGATATATTAAATTGTAACAATGCTTCACATTATTACTATTTTTACTGTGTTTTTGATAAACTAAATACAGCCTTGGTGAGCATAAGAGACTTCTTTCGAAAACTACAGTGTAATTATACATACCACACACACACACACAGTTGATTTTATTTTATTTATTAATTTCTGTTTTTTTTTTTTGTATCTGTATCATCCTGCACCTTCTATATCATGGAAGCTTTTTACTCAGCATTGATTTTGTTCCTGTAGAATACTGTTTGTTGCTACTTCAGCCTCTCTTTGAGTGTGTCTCTTCATCTTTGTCTTATCGTGTACATTGTCCATGCTGAGATACGGCCTGAACTTTCTGCAAAGTTGCCCTGTGTTTCAAACAGATAAGACTGACATGTATCAGGTTTTCTGTAGGATTAAGGCTTCAGCACAGAGGATGATGTAAGTTGAGTCTCTTTTGCTTCCAGTTACTGACAGCACGGAGCGAAAAAACCCCAGCATTGCTTTTCATATCTGAAATGAAGCTCTGCCATTTGAGCACGTTCTCATTTGATATACACAGACCTCCCCCGCATCTGTCTGGATTCTCCAGGTGTGTGTGTGTGTGTGTGTGTGTGTGTGTGTGTTGGTTCATCCACTATCAGGGATTAATTAACACTCTGAAAGGGGAAGACTGGAGGGAGGTAGAGAGTGTCCAGTGCTGAGAGGAAAAGATGGATTGCGACGAGGGGAGAAGTGCAATAGAGCAAAAAAGAAAGAGCCGTTGATGGGCGAACGAATCTGCGATGGGATTTAATTGGCTGCTTGTACAGGCTGCAGGGTATTGTACCTGCCTGTCACACTAACACACCATAGAGTAAAGTTTAAGTGTGTGAGGCTGCATATATGTGAGTTTGAACATGTTATTGGCAAACATGACATATAGAACTGAACTTAAAGGAATAGTTAATTGAAAAATGAAAATTCATGTACTCTCCCTTATATTGTTCCAAACTTTTATGAATTTCTTTTTTCTGCTTGTGAACAGTGTTATTTTAATATTTTTATGTACTATTATGGTATTTGAATTAGCTTTTATTTTCAGTGTATTATTTTAATTTTAACTAAAATTTTTTTGTAATTTTGTTAAGCTTTTCTCATTTTATTATTTTTTTACATGTCTATTTAGCTTAAATTTATTTTTGTTTTGTTTTTATTGGTATTTTTATTGGAAATTATTGAAAGAGGGGCGTTTTAGTCGTTTTTGTACTGTTTTTGTACTGTTATTTCAGCATTTCTGATTTTTACGTTTTTCATCCAGTATTTATTTTTTATTTCAGCTTTGTTTCAGTTTTTCATGCAGTATTTATATTTTATTTCAGCTTTGTTTTAATTAACAAAATCAATTTTAATAGGTTCAGTTGACAGTAACAATCTGTGAAACAATACAAAGGAAGATGTTTAGAAAAAACTATATATTTTTTGGCGTGAACTATGCCTTTTAAAAGTCAACATTTGGGGCTTTCATAATTTATAATAATTCATAGTTTTCATAATTTAGAAACATGCATGTTTTAGTAGCTAATCATACTCTGTGTATGGTGTATTATTCATTGTCATTCTCTGTGTTACATTGTTCCCCTGACTGATCGTGTTAAACAGTTGCCATCTGAATTCCAATTTTTCTGAGAAGCTGAAAACTCATTTGACTCTCTCTGGTTGATTGGGTTCAGTCATAAGCAACTTTATCACAGAAAAGCATGCATAATGCCATAGTTTTGCCCCACTGGCCCAAGGCCACGTTCACTATTGAACCTCATGCTTCTCAGCCAATCACATCACAGCATCCTCCTAAGCATGACAAGGAGAAAGTTTATCCCCAAAGACATTATGTTACGACACACACACAAACACACACACACACGCATGCTGCCACCACTACCATGACTCCATAAAAAATGATCACCACTGTTGAAATGGGTAATTATGGAAAGAGGGGAATAATTTTGGTTTATTTATGTCAGTCACGCTTGCTACACTCTGTCTTTTGGCTTCGATAGGAACTGCAGCGCAGAGTGTATGCCAGGAATGCGTTTCTAACAGAGCGGGAATAATCACATTGAACTGCCGGCCTGCATGAGTAAATAGCATTGAACACAGTGTGCTGAAAAATTGTGTTTACTTGACGCCACTAAATGCCTCCAAACGCTTGGATTATCCAACGGTAATTCTGCCTCTTGCAAAGATCAAGTCTCATTTATCAGTGTTTAATGGTGCTGTACTGTATATCATGGTAGACCAGATTTTTACATTTTCGGGAGAAAATGAGTCAGTGGCGCTCATCACCACAATCCTGCCACTGATGTGCAGTTTTAGTTTTATTTTATGATTGTTTTAGGTGGTTGTTTACTGGCATAACCCATAAGAGCCAAAGTGATTTTTCTAGTTTCAGATATGACCCAAGTTCCTCCTTTAACGTAAGTCTATTTTACCAAAAATATATTTCATTAAACAGTATAGTATATAGTAGGGCTGTGCAATATATCGAAATTATCGAAATATCGCAAATGTGCATATCGCTACAGCTTGCAATATTTGGGGCCATGAACAAAAGACAAAGAGAAAATCACTCACTGCTTTTACCTAAATAACTTTTGTAGCTTAAATAAGAATCAGTGCATATTGAATTCAAAGAGTAAATACTACGCAGTGTTTTATTTTTCCTTTTTATTATTCAGTTCCTAAACTCATGTTAAAATGATTACACTAATGTTAAAATTACATTTTTATGTAATGCTCGAGTAAAACACTACCGTTCACTTTCAGAAGTTGTTGTAGGGGTGCTTTCTTATTAGAATCAGAATCAGAATGAGCTTTATTCACCACTTAAGTGTGCGCAAACACAAGGAATTTGTTGTGGTTTTACAGGAACGTCTCGGTTACGTATGGTAACCCTCGTTCCCTGAAGGAGGGAACGGAGACGTCATGTCGGATGACCGACGAATGGTGCCACCAACAGGACCTGCTCCTCGTCCTCCCTGACCTTGCACAGTATCTGTGGATACTGTGCAACCTGCGTACCCACAGTGGGGCAGCGCGGAAGAATGCAGGAACCCGGCCCGGGCGTCTCGTAGCCGGTCCGAGGCGGGGTCTGGGTGTGTGTAACACTGACCTGCGGTTGAGCAGAGGGTGCGTGGGTAGTCCGTTGGTTCGTCCTCCCGATCCGCCCACTGCTTCTCACTGGCGAGAGAGGAGGGTGAGTGTGATACGCACTGGATCGTCAACAACCCCCCGTCCCCTCTGGGGACCCAGAAATAGAGGAATTGCTCTTTGTCGAGTATTTTGGTACCGAGACAGAGAAACTGGAAGACGGAGCACATAGGGAGCAAAGACACACACAAAACCTGGCCCAGAGTCTGACACATACATGCATACAAATAACCATATATATATAACACAAGATAGTTATAGAAGTTCACAGAACTGACTCGGCAACAGCTGAGTAAAACTGTTTCATCTGAGCATGTGGCACTTTAAGCATTATCGTATCACATATCGAATATCGCATTATTTAATGTGTTATCGCATATCACATTTTTCTTCAATATCGCACAGCCCTAGTATAGTATATTAATATACTGCATATATTATTTTAAATGGAAATATTCAGCTTTATCCCACAACCCTGTTACTGGTTATTTTTCACCATATTGTTCTGACTCTTACTTGGCAGGCAGACAACTACATTAATGTTTTTTTATTTCTTTTTATTAAGTATTTCAGTTTAGCAATAAATACAAGCCAATATTTGTTCAAATGAGTAGATTTGATTTGATTTTACATTGTGTATATCCAGTTCAATGTTGGTTTATTGCTAGAAAATTGTAAAAAAAAAAAATATATATATATGTTTACCAATTTTCAATTACATTTGACCAATTTTCCAACTGTATTCATTTCTTAAAATTTATTTTGTATTCATTTACTTTTTTTGTGAGCGGGAAAAACAGCTAATGTAGTTTAAATTTGAATTGAATAGAAAATTGAATTGAGTCTAAGACACTATTTTGAACTGTAGTAATGGAAAGTGCCAGTAATAGTGAATAGCTTGCCTTAGCAGATGGTGTTATATACAGTTAAAATCAAATTCATGAACTGTGAGGCCAAGTGCCTTTAAATGCCTGTTTAATTAGGGTTACCTATGGACTAATAACCTATCGCAATGAAATGAATGGCATGAAAGAAAGGTCACACCATCACAGTTGAGCAACACCAGAGACATCCAGCAAACTTTGAAAAGCTCATTTGAATATTCTACATATCCATGGACGACTCACTGAACAGATGGTGGGAGGCAAAGTTAGATTATTCGTTTGAAATGAGAGACAGACAGACAGACAGACAGACAGATAATGGTATGTGCATGTATGTGTGTCATAATTTAAGTTTCTTGAGGCATAGAATAGGATCTGCTCTGAATAAGCTCATGTTTTGCCTCCAGAGGTAAATTCCTCATCTTCACAGGTGCTTTCACCTGCACCTGTTATCTTTTCATCCACTTGGATGGATTTCAATGTCCACGTGTCTCTCTCTCTTCATATCCTCTTTTCTCTATTCACACTCTCAGTTCGTCTGGACTGGCATTGTGCACACACTTTGGCAGGTATTATTGTGCAGGTGAAAAAATTGTGTGTGTGTGTGTCATAAAATCTTTAACAGAAGGCCGTTTTTGTGTGATGTTTTTCAAGTGTGTTCAATAAATCCATCACTCAAACCACATCAGTTCCATGCTGCTCTTTCTCACTCAGTTAAAATCTAAACCATTTTATTCAACCTTTGTTTGACGTCACTCCTTGCTCCTCCCTTCACTGAAGTTTTTATCTTTCTGTGTTTTGTAAAACATACGGTATTTGGTAATTAAGTTGAAACACTTTGTCAGAGATCGCAGAGCACAATTTGACAGACCGAATCTTCCCCTAGATGCTTTCCCTTTTGATCATCTGAGATGTGAGATAGCAGGATTTCACAGAGCACAGGCATTGTGATTTACGTGTCAAATTTTGAGCAGACGCTGCGGTTTGAGTTAGTTGAAATAGATCGAACATTTCATCCGGGGTCACTTGGTTAATTTCATTCTTAGGGTAAATGAACAGGTCAGTTGAGCTGATGTTGGATTGTTGCAGGAGAATTGACAAGCACGGAGCAGTGTGTTTCAAACATGTCCTTGCTGAATAACAGTATTAAGGTTACTTTAAATTTTTTTATTTTTTTTTATTATGTGTGACTGCCTTCAGTTCTTATAGTGCAAACCCTGCATCAGTCCCATCTGACAGACGGAGGATCCCTGTCCTTGTAATATAATATTAATAACAGAAACTACCATATTCTTGACAACTGACACAGTGAAAGATACAACTGCTGAAAGAGACCGTTTCAGGTCACTGCTTGAGAATGAAATGCCTTTACTCTGTGCAAATATAACTGAGGTTCACTGAGAAAAACACACTCGATCCACGTCCTACATCGGTTCAGTGAAAGATGGAGTTTCTGTTATTTCTCTTAATGTATACAAGAGGATAGAAGGGCAGAGATGATGGCATGTAGACAGAATCCAACACTGAATTGAAAAACTTCAATTCACTTCTTTCTTTTCTTGATAAAATGGTGAAGTGAGCTAGTAAAGTTATTACTTTTTGGCACCTGTGTTACATAATCACTAATTGTTTTATCCTGAAGTAGTAATTGGAATAAATGCAATTTAAACTTACCCTGGGAGGCAGTTGATTTTGCCATTTTCGTCAATAATTCTGTACTAAATGACTCATTCTCTCATTTCGGTTTTATGTGAAATTAGTTCCTGAATGGTTGTCCCCACCACAGCCACTCATGAACAGATGCTTCACCCTCGCTACAATTCAATCTCATTATATAACGCTTTCATTTATTTTTCAGCCTGGGTTTGGCTTGAGTGCTACTCATGTCTTTAATAAGCATTTTAAATACCTCCGGTATTTCATTGTATTCTTCTTATGATGTGTTATGACAGTTTATCTCAAACTGATTGACTGTAAGCGATTTGTCTTGATTTCAGGGTAATTTTATACGAATCGATCAAGACTTGCTGAATATGCTTTGACAGTGATGCAGCATTGTTACAGCGCTTTCCAAGGTAACAACTTCAATTTAACATTATTATCGTTAAATCTGTCATAAAATGCCATAAGCTGTCTGAATCAACTTGTTGTCATGGAGAGACGGGCTAGTTGTAATTAGCCTAATGACAGAAAGGAAGAGGCCACAGTGGAAGCCAGACAATTATTGCATTATGCTAATGTGAACTAAGACCATTAAGGCAACTAGCATGGAGTAGAAATATCATTGTTTCCTTCTAAATACCTCTGACCGACATTAAATGTCTCCCAGCCGTAATGACTGCTCTTCAGTTCATCAATCCTGACCACAACAACATTAACTTTCCCTGTTTAATCAAGGCCTTTTTAAGGTTCAAGTAATCTTGGAGACATGATGTCAAGCCAAAAACTTTCAGTCCAATTTAACAAGGTGTGAATGCACTGATAGAGCACAGTAAGTATTTATTATTGTAATTCGTTATTATTCAGTGCAAACACACCTCCTTTATATGTAAATTTGAGTCGTTACAGATTAAACGTTATTCGCAAAACTCGCACCGTTTCATTTAAAAGAGGTGTTTGTGTACATTTCCAGTTAATTATGGATGCAGTGATTCATCAAATGATGATCAATTAATTGAGAAAAGCTTTATAAGTAGGCATATAAGTGTAGATGTTTCCTGGCGTGTTTCTAGATGTCTTACAGTCCCAGTAAAGTATGCCATATCTTGGTAGTGTGCTGCATTTTTCTCAACCTAGCACTAAAAATGGCCGGCAAGGTCAGAAATTGCAACATGCAAATTGCGTTGAGCAGAATTAGTCTTTGCATTTGTGCCATTGCATTGATTTGCATGCTTCTTTTAATAAATTGGGTGATAAAAACAATGCATCCAGTGTGTGCAAATAAACATCTGTGATTAATTCTTTGTGAATTTTCTGATCATTTTTATATGTGACAGTTAGCAGCTATGAGCTTATCTGTTTATTCAGAGTCATGCATCATTCAAGCATAAACAATGGATGCAGCAGACGGAGGTTGCATATTGTGAAGAGGATAATTCACTGAGAAGATGTTTAGTGTGATGAAAAGACCCTCTTCAGGGGACCCCTCATTTCACATTCATCTTAGATTTCCAAGAACCCCACATATTTATGTTTTTACTCATGATGACTTTGCTCGGAAAGGGTTAGTTATTGTCATAATCACATGCCCTGTGACTTACAGATGTTTATTATAGGTTAGTCAGACATTCATCTTTGTGAGAGCTGTGACTTTTGAAAAACAATTGTCTTTTGAGAAACAGTCATCTGAGAAAATATGGCAATTGTGGCACAGGGATGAATTGTGGATCTGCACTGTGATCTGAAAAGGGATATTATTGCACTGTAAGTCATATGATGTAAATAACAGCCCCCCAAAGGTGTGTTATGACTGCAGTTCAAACACGCCATTATGCAGTATCGTCATCTCTCAACTTTTGCTTTTGTTCAAAAACTTTCTGATGAAAACTAATGCTTTTCATTTACAGTGCTGCCTTTTGGAGGGAAACCTTTAAAATCCTGAAGATCTGAATTGATGATTCTGGCTTTAATTAGTATAGCCTGTTTTAGTGATCACATCAATTCTTTACAGGCTATGCTAATCTATGCCAGAATTAGCAATGCATGTGGGACGGACTTACTCTTCGCTTATGGGCGTCACTTTGTGTTAATAAGTGGTGAGGACAGTGGCACCAGAACAAGTTTTGAAGTGTGTGTGCTATTTGACGTGCTGGTTATGGCATCACTTAATGCTAATGTCTTAATATTAATTAGGTTATCCTCAAATATTTTAATAATGTTTCACAATTTTAGTGTTTTTATTGTATTTTTATCAAATAAATGAAGGCTTGATGATCAATGAGCATAAAATACAGTAGTTATTGTTTGAAACCTTATTGACATTATATTATATTATATTATATTATATTATATTATATTATATTATATTTAAAAATACAGTTTCATGAAGTGGTGGGGACAAGTTGTCCAAGCAAAAAGTTATGCATTTTTCCACTTTCATTTCCATTCTTTATTATGTCATTACTGTATGATGTTATCTCTTAAAGGAACCGTTCACCCCAAACTTTCCAAGCTGTTCTTTTCCATACAGTGATAGTGAATGGTGAAAACAGCAAGACTTTCTTTAAATAAGAATGTCACAAAGAATAATATCACATGAAGCAATCGTATGATTTCAGAAGACCTGGAATATAGTTCATTAATGATTAGGATCACTTTAATCAGGTTTTTTGTGCTTTTTTGGTCCCCATCCACTTTCATTGTATGGAAAAGAACAGCTCAGTACTTTTGCAAAACGTCTTCTTTTTCAGAATAAAGAAAGTTGTACGGGTTTGGAACGACATAAGGGTGAGTAAATGATGACAGAATTTTCATTTTTGGGTGAACTAATTCTTTAAGATTTGTTTTCTCTCTTGCTCACTGCACATTTTACACCCTAAGATATTAAAAGTAAGCATTTACACCTCACTTGCAGAGCTACTATATTCCATACGCACTGAGGGCCTTAATCTCATTCAGTGTAGGTATTTGTGTGATTGCCAGACCCAAAATTGTACAATACCACCAATAAGAAGGACAAAGCCAAAATATAAAGGCATTTTCCCTAGCAAGATGTCCAATCCATTGTACTCGTCACCTTATCAGTGGCCCGAGATTAGATAGTTTTGTCCACTGACCAGAAACATGACCTCAAAGAAGACCTCATACAGACAAGAGCTGTGTGTCATCGCCTGTCAGATGGTAATCTCCATGCAGTCCTGACTCAATGTTATAGGGGCGGCAATGAACGTAAAAAAAAAAAAAATTGGGTCAGGCTTCAGCTCTGATCTAAGAGCATTTTTTTCGTTAACCCAGGAGGTCAAAGGTCATCAGTTCGGTGAATGGCCCTTGGAAAGTAATTTAACACCTTTGGAGAAGTCATTATCAGTTGTTTGAATGATTTCTGCGTATAGTGGGTCGATACCTCTGTGGCGTCCCTCCAAACTCGTGTCATGCTCCGGTGCACATGGACATGTTCCCAACATGTGTGTGGAGTGGCTTCACATTCCAAAAAAGCTTTAGTCCAGTTGAATTTGTCAAAATCAAAAGGAAAAAGTGCCAAGTCTCAAATATGTTTAACAGTTTTGTTATTCTTTCATTTTAAGAGCAAAATAATAAATTATTTGTACTGTAAATTTTTATTTGTTCATTCTACCTTTTTATTCGCCTTCTGTAATCTCTCTCGGCCAGACTTTTCTTCGCATTAACCTTCCCTGCGGCACTCAAGAGAAATCGTCTTGGGAAAGGAGCCATAGTCCTAATTACTTAACCATGTTTTGTCCTTTGGTGCTATTGACAGGTGATATTAGTAGACATTCCCTTGTGTGCCTGAACCCAGATCGGCTTTACGGCCTCATCACATATCTGATCTAGACAGGGCTTCTGATCTCAGATCAGCCTGAAATGTCCACCTCTGCCCGGTAACAGATTTGCATTTGAGTGGCAGAGCAAAAGGCTGTGAGCGTCTGTAGGCAGCTGGTACACACCCCTGGCATCCAGGTCCATGAATGTTAATGTGGCGCTGTAAAGCCCATGGGTACCAGATCTCTCCACAGTGGGATCACCCAAATTTACATACCCCGTCAGTCATAATATTTCCTACTTAAAGGGATAGAGACCTAAGCTGGCATGGGCTGCAGAAAAGAGGAATAACTCTTGTATTTACCTGGATTTTATAAAGGGAATTTGCATTTCGCTGCAGGGCTTATGTCAGAGTCAGAGTAGCTTTATTGTCATTCCAGCTCTATACAGTTAGTATACAGTGAAACGAGACAGCGTTTCTCCAGGACCAAGGTGCTACATAGACAAAAAACACAGAACACAGGACTACAAAGAAACTAAACTGGACATAATTAAATTATATTAAATAGGCTAAGTAAAAGTTAAATAAGAACTAAGAAGAAAAAAAAATTTCGTTTTACGTTTTTGAGAGTAAACATAAACCAGTAAACATAAACTAGGCTTGATGACGTATGCAGCCTGCAAATGCAACCTCCGGAGGATGCAGCCTTCCGTTTGAGAAACGGCCAATGTATTGTTCTATGACGTTTTTTCTTTTATGTCGTTAAAGGGGAGTATATCATGAGAAACTGAATTTCCTTGATCTTTTGAGATAAAAGAGTTCATTTACTATGAAAACACACTGTTAGTTTCAGAGCTTAAATCTTCTTTCCCAGTCCAACAGGTCCATATTTTGAAACGGAGCTGCACTCCAAAGTCTTTGGATTTCTTAAAGTCAGAAACCTGAAAACATTACTACTTTTCAAGATTCAGAATTTGCCAGTCATGATGGTTTTAATATTGAAAATGTAATAGAAATGATCTCCGAACACTATAATGATAAGATTAAGATATGGAAATGTTTGCCAAAAATTGTCCGTTTCTCAAACGGAAGGCTGCATTCTTCGGAGGTCGCATTTGTAGGCTACATACATCATAATGAAGATCTTATTTTAGACTATTAACAGTTACAAATTTGACCATTATTCTTAGCTAAGCGTAAATTGTTGTAATATGCTAATGACCCGCGAATATAATGCTAAGTTAACTGAAATAAACCAGGCTTGATGACGTATGCAGCCTGCAAATGCGACCTCCGGAGGATGCAGAAACGGCCAATGTGTTGTTCCTGGCTTCATATCCACTTCCTGTATCCATTTAAATGATCCAAACATTAGGAAAAATTGGCTAACGTTTTTTATTTTATTTTATCAGTGTCCCGGTAATTTATTTGTAATTGCAAGGGTCAGAGAGGCTGGAAATATTTATTACAAACTAAATTATTTCTCTACAAAAAACTTTGAATAGTATAATAAGCAAGGGGGAAAAGCATGATTTGATTCCTTGAGGAATTGAAATTAAGTCATCATCTATGTTTTATCACTTGTCCTGCACACTATGACTGGCTTCTCAGCTTCAAAGAATCTATCAACATCTTTTTCTCTTGGTTTATACTTCATATTGTGATAATAAACTCATATCAGGTTACCTAGTTTGTAAAATAATTCCCCAAATTTCTTTTCGTCGTTCATAAAGTTGTTAGTGTTTGAGTTTAAACATGTGGCAATCCTTATTCTCTCAGCAACCAGGTCTCTCAACAGTCCATTTCATCTTGCTGGAACTGTTTATGCATTCAGAACTAATTAAGGGTTTCATACAGGGACCCATTTATTTGCAATATAAATTTATTTCTTTTCCTTCTATTCCTGACAGGCCGTTAGTGGATGTGCTGGTGTCTTGATTGCTAAACTTTTTTTCAAAAGTTTTTTTAACCTGCCGTGTGAAGTCTGGACTTCTGTTTTGGATGTTATGAGAAGATGAGATTTGAGGCGTTGGAGCATGTTAGCCTTATGGCTCTCTGTGTGTGCCTGATTAAAATAGAGATAAGCTAGCAGTGTGAACTGTGAAGTACACCCTTGCCACAATTGAATGGACAGGACAAAGCAAATAAGCAAAAAAGAAGAGAGGAATTTGTATTTGTTTGGAATTTGTATCTCAGTTTGATGTGGGCTTGTTATAAATTTGAAATAAATAATTACAAATAAATTGAATTGAAATTTGAAAGTAAAAATTGTCATATTTACTCACCTTCATGTCATTCCAAACTTGTGTGACTTCTGTCAAAACTGACTAATGTTCTCGTTCTTTTACATACAGTTATAATAAATTAGGAGTTTTAAGCTACAGAAAGGATGCAAAAGCATCATAAACCTGCCATAAAAGTGGACCGTACAGCTTTTGCGCTATATTCCAAGTCTTCTGAAATCATATGAAATTTAAGTCATTATTCACTGGCAATGTTATTTCCCATTGACCTGTTAGTGTCCAGATCATTGTGTAAGTGAACTGAGAACCAAATCAGTCCAATTCATCAACTCAAACCTATTTTAAGTTTTTTATTAACTCGATCTTTTTTTCACACAAAGCTATCGTGTGGTTTCAGATAACCTCAAACATAGCTCCTGAACTTTTTTTTTTGCTCTTTATTTGTAGCTTCAGCCCTAGTCCTCATTTACTTTATTATTTATTATTTTAAGACTACATTAGGACTAGGAAAATATTCTTAAGAACGTCTCCTTTTGTTTTCCACAAAATTCAAGTTTATTTGTACAGCGCACAAAAGAAAGTCATATTGTTTTTGAATGACATGAGGTGAGTAAATGATGACAGAACTTTCTTTTTTGGGTGAATTATCGATTTAATAATAACCCTGTCTTGCTTTGTTGTCCCTTTTTCACAGAGCTCTGCTTTACGTATAATCTGCCAGATAAACTCTGAAAAACGTTGTAATAAGAACCTTTGAGAAGAACTCATGTATTGACCTTCTCTTTTTGTGTCATCTCCTTTCTACTTTGACAAATGCTTTCACTTTGACCTGATTAAAGGCTGCCTTTGTTTTTATTGGTATCACTGGTCTTGGTCAACGGATAAAATTCATTCAGCAAGAGCTTCTATCACTCGTTGTTTTAAAAGTTTAATTTAATTTATTTTCCTCGAGAAACCCAATGCTCTTGACACAGACCGTATTACATACATGATTGGCAAGTTTTCTATGCCGAGGTAATGTTATTCATTTTTTGCTCTTTTAATGTCTGTGAAACACTGAGCTGTATTTACTGTACTCTTTCTCGCTTCTTGATCCCGTTATATTGAAATATAAAGCACACAGCAGAGTAGCAGCTAAAGCTCATGATTTGTGATATTGTAGTTCACTTAAAAATGAAATTTCTGTCATAATTTGTCTCAATGTCAAAATTCAAGCTGCAAAAAGGATAGAAAAGCACCATAAAGGTGGTTCGTAAAACTTGTGTGATATATTACTAGATTTCTGTCACCATACACCAGTCATTTTTGCTGAGTGTTCTCCTCTGTTGTAGCTTTTTTTTTTTTTTACAAACATAGCTCATCATTTCTCTTAAAAACATTCTCAGCACTTGTATCTCAGCTTAAAGGGGAGATAACACACACAGTTTCACCCAATCTCATGTTAATCTTGAGTACCTATAGAGTAGTACTGCATCCTTTATATCTCCAAAAAGTCTTTAGTTTTATCATATTTATAAAAGAAAGATACAGCTTTACGATTCTCTCCGGAAAAAGCCGAGCTCCTGGAGGTGCGCCGTGGGTGGAGCTAAAGATTGACAAGCACTTGAGCTCCGACTGCCAACGAAATACAGACATTTGATGCAGTTTCACTTACCGTCTACAGTTCTGAATCATGACCGGGACCTTTAATAGCTCTACCGCTCCATCTTTCAGTATCAAACGATGTACAAATCCAGCATCGAACTGGGCCTTGCTTATAAAACGTTCGTCAACAAACACACTTGTGAAACTCTGTTGCTGCTCCGGAAAAACAAACCGCATCCACTGTTTACATAACGTTGGGTTGTTTAGGACAGTGTTTCTCAACCAGGGGTCCGTGGACCCCTAGTGGTCCTTGACATAAGGCCAGGGGGTCCGTATAAAGTATACATTTTTGTATAAATGTTGTATATTTTGACATGACATGTTCCCATGAAAGAAAAATCCAATATAGCTGATGATATGGCCAAATACTGGACAAGTCAGCTAACTTGAATTATACTTGACTGCATTTGGTCCTCACAAGTGCAGCGCTGCCACCGCCCGCCGGATGAAGCGCGTTGATGGGAGCGATCTCGCTCTTGCTCTGGTCGATGCGTGCGCGGGCGCATTCTTCCGGGAGAAATGCCCATATAAGGAGTTCCACCCTCGTTTACGTCATGAAGAGCCACGATCGAAAAAAACTCTCTGAAACTTGTACGAACCCGGAAGTAAGATTTTTAGCACAGAAATACTCCGTCATACGTCCAAATTGTTTTTGCTTAGCATGAGAATCCGACTCTTTAACAGTGTAAACAACTCTGAATGCATGAAACAGCATTGTACCCCTCTTTAATCAGGTCACCTGTTCAGCTCCGACTGTGAACTTTGCTAACCTGTGCAGTGTTGACAGACTCTATGTAGAGTTGATCATCAGAGTAAATGAATGAAAGAAAAGAGCGTTCTAGCTCTGAGTGCATCCTTCAACACTTTGAGGAATGACTTGTAATTTCCTAAGGGCAGAGTCATTACAGTAGTCCTGGTTGTCTGGGTTTTATAGACCCAGGAATAGCCCCACTCGTGGTGGAGGAAGTCTCCCATCACCAAAAGCTCTGTGTTGTGATAGTCAGCGTTTGTGTGGTCAGAGATCCAGTGTCTTCAGGAAGTGTGTGTGTGAACATAGATGCCCAAATCCCACAGCTAACCATTTGTTTGTTTGGTTGTAGAGGTCTACGACAGCAATCACATTATATGACTGGACTTATTTTAGGACATGCAAACAGATGTATTTGATATATAATTTCTAAATGTTCACCATTTCTGCACTCTTGCAGTCAACTTGCAGGTTAAGGTGTGGTTATTTACTGTTGCTCTGTGAAATTTCACAGGTGAAAGAAAGTGGAAAAGGATGTGACAAAATACAATTAAAAATGATGAAATAAAGATCTAAAGCTATTCTGTTGGCACCAAAAGTATTCATTGCTGCAATTCCCATTAAAATGACTGGGTTTTGAGCAATTCTATTTAATTACTGCTAATGATCTACATTGCAGCTAATTCTGGCCAAACTTGGACAGGAAGTGGCCATCTGACCTGCATTTTATAGTGTCCAATGATAGTTTATTTCATTTGGGTGTATTTGAAGTATAATAATAGGTCAATGTAAGGGTGGTGTTTCCTTATGGTAGAGTATGGCTGTCGCCATACCTTAGCCCAGTCAGGTGTGCCTTGGAAAATTATCCAAATTTCATATCTCTTATGTTTCATTATTATTATTTTAAATCAGTGCTATTGGTCATTGTTATGCCTGTTTGTGGGTTTTACAAATGTCAGACAGATATCAGCTTGTTCGCAATGCAAGGTTAAATAAATAACTGATGTTTGAATTAGTACAGCGTTTGCTTTACTCAAACACTATGTCTGTAAAGGCTAATGTTTTTTTGTATGTTTGAAAAGCGGAGAAGAGTCTTATAGCTTTTGCCGTCTAGTTGTAGCCAATATAATTTTGTACGTTTTAAATATTCACTGCATATAGCGCTTCATCATTTATATCATGAGATTTTGGCCAAGTGTATTAAACGACATGAAAAACTAAGCGCCCATATAGGCCTAGCTACAATAAAAATCATAACCTGTAAGTTGATGAAAGCGTATAATGCAATGCACTTGCTGCCTCAGATACAGACGTTCTAATGACAGACAAAACACAGATCTCAGTCATTTGCTGGTCAAAAATCAACTCCAGTTGAGCTTGATTTTCATAAATTGATAAGTGCAAGTATCTGATAAAGCTATAATACCAGCTGATGACGCAATGTTTAATTATTGATAAAAACTGCCATACCCTATGGTTTTGTGAAATGCCGCCACTGGTCAAAGTGAATACATTTGATTCAAATTATGGTAAACCAGTCTTCATGAATGGTTGATTATTTGCAGCATAAGCTAAATACATCTTACTTAGTGAAAGTGAACGGAAAGAAACAGGAATATTCCTGTTAACCTGCTAATGAGCACCTTTCAAACTTGATGCCAAACTTTGGCAAATCTGTTTCATCCTACAAAGTGTTCTGCGCTGTTTGGGTTTCTAATTGACCGTACAAGAGTTTCTTTTTCTAACTAACTTCAAACTGGAGAGTTCATCATACAGTATGTGTTTTTCTCTCAATTAAGAGCCAAATAAGGAGAAGAAAAATGCATCTGGTTAATGTCAAGGAGGAGAGGAGGAGGAGTGAGAGAGTGAGTGATCGTCTGTTATAGTGGACCACAGAGGTTCTCTGTGTGTCAGATTCTTTGGCTTTACATCATCATGCAGCCTGATAAATACTTCACACCTGCAGTGAATACTGCACAGAATCAATAATCAGTCTTTTGAGAAGGAACAAAACAGAAAGTTTCAGCTGCAGCCGCTGCATGCGTTTATTTGAAAGGGAATCAGATCCCTTTCATAAGTCAGAGAGAGTGTGAAGTGTAAATAGGGCAAGAAGAAAAGCATTAAAGAACATTCTAGAGGCATGATGCATTATAAAGCATTATATCTCCATTCTTGGAATCAAATGTGAAGATCTGAAACAGGAAATGTGAAACTGACCGTCAAATACTGGCCAAACACCTGACAAATACTTTGAGGAATACATCCGTGCCTGAGTAATAGAGCAATTCCAGACATTCTTGTGCTTTGCCAGAACCAAGATCAAATTGTAGACCAAGCATTTGTGAGCGCTATCAAAACAAATCTGTCATATCGGTCTATGTAGTTTGTTTCATTTAGTTTTATTAATCGTTATGTAGTAAATTGTGACTATTGCGATAAAATCTGGAACACGTTGTACAGCCACCCGCTGAGAAAAGAAGAGGCCTTCTTACTGACATGAGCCAACTGGTAGTTTAAGGTCCTCTAATACTTTTGTTTTGACATTGTATAATGTAAATTATATCATATCAGTATGATATCAGTCATTATGTCCCAAAAATCTGGAACCTATTGAAATTAGGCAAACTTTGAGTAACGTTTTTTTATTTTCTTGAATTTCACAACAACAACAAAAATAATAATGAATATTATAAAAAATCTGGAACTATTTTTTTTGTGTATGTATGTTTAAACTCAATAATAACAATAATAATAATAATTATTAGATTTAAATATTTTCCATTATTATTATTATTATCATTACTATTCTTTAATTTGTTGCATTTCACTGTTTTTAAATTCTGAACTGTTTACTTTGAGCTGCATTTTGTACTTTAAAAATAAAAATAAAATGTATTATTATTATTATTATTATTATTGCTTTCATCTTCTTTAATTTGTTGCATTTCACTGTTTTTATATTCTGACCAGCATTTTAACTATATTATTATTTTATTTATTATTATTATTATTATTATTAATGACAAACCATGATTAACGTGATCTAAATCTTAAATAGCTGATAGTGAAATAATAGATCAGTGCACAACAAAGTAGCACATCCAAATGCGAAAAGATGTGTATACAATTAACAATTCTTGATTGGGATTTCTCTCCAAAAATAAGGAGTTGGTTTCCAGTCATTTTATTTGGAATAAAAGCCAGCCAATCAAATTTCTGCCAGATCTCGGCACTGCTGAACGGCAGCCACTGTTTCCGACAAATGCGAGAATAGAACAGAAAAAAACACAGATTTTTTGGGAACTGCAAAGTAAGATAAGGTTGCTGCCATCACTAAACAGGATTTAGCAATGTCTCTGACCTTATGTGTTTATTTTTAAGAGCAGATGTGATTTGTTGTGTGCCTGACAGAACGTACAAGACCAAGTGTGCTGATTCTGTTTGCACCTCATTGAATTCATCCTCCATAATCTACTAACCATGAAAAGTGTCCTCTTCTGTCACCCGTAGGTCGGGTGCCTGTCCTATAGAAAAGCATTGTGGGTAATTTAGAGTCCCTGGCAGTAAATGTCGAGCATGGTCATATGCCTCCGGGTAAAGAGGATGGTTATAAAAGACTTACGAGTGTAGAGCCACACAGCATTGCTGCTTAGTAACCCTGTTTGTTGTTTGAATCTTTCCATTTAGCAGGAATGGCTAAAGTCAGCACTGGCAATCAATCATGCCTGGTAATTTAACAGTCTCTTAAAAGTCTTTTCACAGCCGTTTCTCCTTTACACAGATTGCAACAGTCTGTCAGTATGTTAGAGAACTCTTCCTGCTCATTCATTCCTTTAGTGAATTACACCAGTAGCTTTGAACTAGGTAATATTGATGCAGCTCTGATCTGAATGAAGCTTTACCTTTTTTTTAATTTCACACTTCCACTGTTATTTCAGACTTCTTGAAATAGTCCAGTGTGTGAGGTCCAAGCTAGTCTGAAAGCCTGCAGTATCGTCATATTCAGTTCTATCCTCAGTATTCATTGAATATTGATCATGTCTGACAAAAACTGATTAATAACAGTTCATTTGCTCAGTGACACGTCTATATCATTCCATTGAGGTCTTGTAATTTACATCTCCTCGACAGTCTCTCAAGTTATTAATCTCAAGACTATGAGCCATTTCTATGACCCCACTGTTTAGCTCGGGCTCATATTAATAAATCAGATGCTCGTGTCTAAACTGTGGCTCTGGCTATTGACAGATCACCCATCATGATGTATGTGCCTGCCTGGCTGAAGTAGATGTGTGTTTGCTTCTATTGGGTCCTAGTGCCATTTATACTGATGGCTTGTGAGCGTTTCATCTCTGGCACCCTACCAGACAGCATCTGAAACAGAGCATATTGTACAGCCCTCTGAGAGCGGAGAGAAACATCTCCAACGGAGCTGAAGATTGCGTCCCTGAAAACTGTACTATGTCCAATGTGGTGTGGAATAGAATGTGTTGACTGGAGGCCTGAAAGGGTGCCAGATAAGCTTTAATCTTGCTTTCACTAAAAGTCTTTAAAGGCCATACATTTCAAGTTGTTTGCTAGTCTTGGTATAAAAATAAACAGGCACAATATCTGAAAACCTCTGGTCTTATTTTAACTACAAAATAAGGTACAATACAACTAAAAGGTTTGGGGTTGGTAAGAAGTCTTTTAAAGGGTTAGTTCACACAAATGAAAATTAGCCCACAAATTACTCACCCTCAAGTCATCCTAGGTGTATATGACTTTCTTCTTTCAGACAAATCCAGTCGGAGTTATATTAAAAATTGTCTTTGATCTTTCAAGCTGTTTAATGCCACTCAGCGGGTGTTGCATGTATCAGTCCAAAAGAAGTTAAATAAAAAGCGCCCATCCATAAAAAAAAAATGTCTCACATGGCTCCGGGGGTGAACAAAGGCCTCCTGTAGCAAATAGATGCGTTTTTGTAAGAAACTGGTGGTGGTTTAGGAGAGACCCCCCACATGGTTGTAAAAGCGCTTTGGGTGTACAACAATACACAATAAAAGTGCTATATAAATGCATCATTCATTTATTAATTCAAGAAAAATATCCATATTCAAAACGTAATAATCACTTTAATGTAGCTTGCGCCAACAGTTCTACACGGAAGCAGCTCTGATTAAAGACTGTGAATTGAAGTTATCTCTGTGTTTCCTCGTTCCGTGCTCCAAGTGAAGTGTGACAGAAGGTCCGACCTAAACAGTTACCTCCGTTTGTACCCTCCGTTTTGTTTCCGTTTTTCTCCCAGTGTTTTTCTTTCCGTTGTGTCCCCTACCAGGTGCGAGAGCCGGCGACAGTGCCCACCACGAGGGAGCAGGCCATGGACGGTGTGAGCGCCTGCATCATGGCTGAGGGTGAGCTGACTATGGCGGGACATAAGTGCCAAAATAAAGAGGGAAGGGATCCAGCCCCCGAAGCCAGCTCAGAGCGCCCTCCAGTGCCCGCTCCTAGAAAGCGCCCTC
>NW_015554063.1:386737-414721 GCF_001515605.1 Sinocyclocheilus anshuiensis
TCCACCACCTGCTCCGCCGCCATTGGTCGGCCCCCTGGAGTCGGTGGCCATTCCTCCTCCATGGCTACTCCCTCCGTCGGCTCCACCGTGGGCCGCTGTTATGACTGTGGCCTGGGTCCTGCTGTGCTCTTCCTGCTCCGGGTCCCTCCTGTCTCCTCCCTGGACTCTGTCTGCCGGCCCCCTCCCGGGCATCCGTCCTCCTCCTGAGCCTCCTCCCTAGTTCTCACCCACTCCGCTCCCCATGTTATTTCTACGGTGCGAGGACGCACCTTCTGGGAGGGGGGAGTAATTTCACGCCCCTGGACTCTTTGTGTTGTGTTTTCCCTCCCCAGGTGTGCCGTGTTCCCTTTTTAATCAGTCATTCCTTGCACCTATGTTTTCCCAATCACCCAGTGTTTAAAAGCCCCAGTCCTTTCAGTTAGTGTTTGTCGGTCCTCGAACGTCATTCCATGTGTTCCTGTCTCCTGTGTACCCCTTGTGTTTGTATTATTAAAAGACTGTGGTTTGAAGCTATCTCAGTGTCTCCTCGTTCTGTGCTCTGAGTGAATTGTGACAGTAACATTGTGAAATATTTTTACAATTTAAAATGTCATTTACTCCTGTGATGTCAAAGCTGAATTTTAAGCAGCCAAGAAACATTTCTTATTGTTACTAATTTTGAAAACAGTTGTACTGGTTAATACTACTTTTTGGATTGTTTGAATAGAAAGTTTAAAGGAAAAGCATCTATTTGAAATTGTTTTTCCTTTTTGTAATGTAAAAGTCTTTGTCACTTTTGATTAAATGCATCATTGTGAAATAAAAGTAGTAATTTTTTTTAGAAATTATACTCTCCCAAAGCCATTTTTTTATTTATTTTATGATGTCATTGCACATGCTGTCTGCATCGTTTTAATATAGTACACAAATCACAAAATTCAACTGAATTATGCAAATACAGTACAAAACAAAAATGTTTTGTGAAATGTTATTTGCCTTTGGTCAGCCTATTATAAGAAACTTAACATAACAAAGTTGAAGATCTGAATAATCATTTGTCATTGCATTGAAACATGCCCCACAGGCCAGTCTTTTATCTTATTCACTGTAGGTGACTTTTACGCTGTTTTGAGGGACAGTTAGTATTAGCATTCGTTACTCATGCTAGACCTCACAGATGCCTTCTAATCATAATTCTGTGATGCTCTCAATGTTGATTTGCCTCATTTCTTGATTGACACAACTGCCTCAGTTCCATTAAGGCACTCTAGGCATCTGCCAGCATGTCACAGTCATTAGATTTCAATGGTCCCTGTTTAATCCATCAGTCTTGTTCATCAATAAACCTCGTCTCACTGTTGGTGATGAGCAGAGGTCAGAGGCTGGTACTATGTCAAATATCACTTCATTAGAAGTGTTTGCATATTTATTATTTTGGAACAGTGTTCAATAGGGAATATGGGAACAAGATAGATGGCAGACATTCCTATCGAATGAATGGATTTTTTTCTTTGCAGCTCTGTTGACTTTGTTGTAACTCTTGAGCAAGTCTTAAAAAAAATATCCATATTTCATACTGTACATTAAAATTTTGTGTTGTATTGATTTTTTTTTACATTTTGGCTATAGCATGAAAATAACTACTGGCTTATCGGCATCACACAAAATTTTAATATTGTTGCATTGCATTCCTAATTGAAACGTACTACGTTGTTCGTGGTTAGGACACACTGTAAACTAGCTTTGACCAGCTAATAGCCATAAATGATTAAGTTTCACCATCTAAAAACCACAAGAAACCGGTATGAGCTGGATTTCCCAAGCTTTGAGGAAGACAAGCCTGTTACACTGACACTTGCCAGTGTGAAGCTTTTTTGTTTCAGTATTATACAAAACGTAATGAGTACTTAAGAAAAAGTAACTTCTGTTATTGATAATGTCTCTCTCCTGAATCTGTTGAATATGAAACAGATCTTTTAGACATGTGTATTGACCTTCAGCAAGTCCTGTTGGCTCTGAATAATGTCAATATTTAATAAAAGGATTTGGAGTGATGAAACTTCATATTCTATTATTAATATGCTCCATTCACCATATAATAAGGAAATCCTTTGAAGGAATGTGTCTGAGGAGGACCCGTTCCTACAGTTTTTGAAGACCGCAGCATATTTCTTTTTCTCTCTCTCGGTAGCGCACACTTGCTCGCTCTCTTTGTGCTGACAGGAAACAACTGATTCAGATTCTTATTAATGCACAGTGATGGAAAGAAAAAGACACCGTGAAAGAGGAGTCAGGCACTTCATAATGTTAGGTTTAATGGAAACAATATTTCACTAATTGAAAAAGGAAATTGATGCAGGAATGTACAATTGGGTTCAGGTTTCCCATTTGATTTTGTTTCTGCATGATGTAGGGAGTTCAGGGTGAATCGCAATGAGCTGCCACCATATTTCAGCCTGTCTTAAAGCCTATGCCTTCTGTTTTTTGGGTCCATCTGAGAGAGTGGGTCTAGAGTAAGTAAAAAGAAAGACCATTTTAATGCATTTAAATTATATGCACTACTCTTCAAAAGTTTGGTTTAGTATTTTTCTTTTGTAAAGAAATTAATGCTTTTATTCAGCAAGGATGCATTAAATTGATCAAAAGTGACAGTGAAGACATTTATAATGTTATAAAAAGATTTCTTTTGACCTTTCTATTCATCACAGAATCATGACAGAATATTTGCCATCACCAGAAAAAAAAAAAAACTAACTAAAATAATCTTTGCCAACCCCAAACTTTTGAGTGATAATGTAATTCTTTACAAACATTAAGGAGCCAGCAACATATAAATACAACCCAATCATTAATGTATGGTTAAAACCATATCAAATTTCATGGGTTCTTCCAATCGATTGATCTTTATTTGAAATGCGTAGGTGGTGAGATGTGTGCAGTCATGTGCAAACGTTTTAATGAGGGTTTTTGGGAATGGAGAATGTGAAGACCTCAGGGCCAGCGGGGGAGTCAAGGATCTTGTACCTTCATGGCAAAGTCTTCAAAATCCAAAACTTTCTTAACTCATTGAAATGTCATTTTAAATCTGAAAAGAAAGAGAGAAAAGTAATAAGCTCACTTGCATTTTGATATTTCCTAATACAGTGTATCTCAAATTCCGTAATTAAAGGAATAGGTCACTCAGAAATTATGTTTACTCCAAATGTCATTCCAAATGTTTTTTTTTTTTTTCTGTGAAAAATTGTTCTTAAAGATCAAATAGATCTTTACAAAAACAGTTGATAGTCACCAAGGCCTGTCAAGCTCAAAAGAAAAAAAACGAAAAGAAACTTTGCTAGTACCATGTCTTACACATCGAATTTTGTCATGGAAAAAAACATGTATTTTTACACAGCTCCTGACTGCAGGCGAGTTCTTTACCTGACAGTGTGCTAATGCATATTTTAATGTATTTTCATATTCTTTAACAACCAGTCCATCTATTTCCCTCAGATGATGGCTTGTTCCCACAGGGCAGTAATGATTAATCATTGCTGAAATATAGGCTGACTGTGAAGGGAGGAATGGTGTTTATAGCAGACACTACAAGAAGCCCATCTGGATGTCACATAGATGCCGTGTTTGATATTACCCTCACAGATCGTCTCCTGTCAAGCAATTACTCAAGACACCTCAGCGTTGTTTAAGATGTTCATTATGACAAGGCAATGATTGGTTGAGGCAATGTTGCTGTGTGAGGCCAGACAGATTTGGCACTTTTCAAGGAAATAAACCTACAGTGGTATATTTGCTGGTATAGGAGAAAGTCTAATTAAGAACCAGTTTTTGATACCCAGCTGTATCACTGATAAACATTGAAAGGCCATATTTGCTCATTTGTCCATATGTTACCGGAAATTAACATATAAACAGATGTTGTTTATTGATCCCTATAAGGGGAACTTCAGGAATGTCTTAATTAGTGTTATTTCCTCACAGAGAAAAGCTTATATATTGTCATGAGACAAATTCTGACTTGTACAGTATTTAATAGATTTAATAAAGAACAGCAATTTCATTATATTATATTATATTATATTTATTATATTATATTAGTTAATTGAGGGAACAATTTATTTTTAAATAATTTCTCTGCTGAGTGCATATTTCTTCATAAATGGCTAGTTTCTAATGTAAAGGCTGAAAATACATTAGAAGTTTACTAAAACAGCGAGTTGTAATGTACTTCTCATGTATTTTCAGGTTTTTACATGATAAGCTAGTAATTTATGAAAAAAATATTCTAGATATTTTATGTTTTCTATAGTGTTGTAATTGTTAATTATGTTATAGATTTTTTTTTTTTTTTGGTGAAAACTGCATCTTAAACACGGGCAAGTATTTGATACAGTATTATTTGATGCGTTATTTGGTTCTCACTTTAAAATATTCCATCCTGTTTTGCAGAAAATGTGCATAAGCCTTTAAAATCATGTAAAAATAGAAAGATGATTAAAAAACTATCCAAAATTGACTTTATGTAAGCTAACTCTTAATCCCTCGCTGAGAAATGACTAACTTTCATCCTGTTTGGCTTTATCCAATTAGGGCTGATAGAAACATTTTCTTGCCTTTGTGTAAATAATCAAGTTTAAATGAATAAAGTTTATGTGCCTGAGCTTAAGCAGAACATATTTTTGAAGGTCTGCTACAGTATATCCTTTTATGGAAATACTTCCCTAAATTACAACACAAGGGTATTCATTTTGTATAAGTTAAAGAGTTCACAAGTTCAGGAATAGCCCAAGTACATTGTGTTACCTTTGTCACTCAAGTCTGCAGTTTATTCAGTTCTGCGGTTGTTCTCTCCTCCTATGAGCGACTAGCTGGGACTTTCATGGGTTCAGAAGGCCTATCTGACCGGAGATCTCGTCCATCAAATAGCCCTTGGAGTCTCCTTTTTACTGTAGGTTGCTGTGTAAGTTATGCTGTTATCCAGTTAGCAGTCCCCTTGGCCACTGAGGTCATGTTGATTTCATATTCATAAGGATTGATGGCTGCAATGTGCACTTCATTTCCCATAAGGACCGGTGCTGAAGAGCCATAATAGTCTGAGTGCAAAGACCAAGTATCTGAACCTCATTCAAACTGACATTGTATACATGATTTAACCTCCACCTTAAACAACAGTGTTACTGTTAGAAAGTTCATATGAGTAGTTCAATAGCACAAAATCACAGTTTAAATGTCTTTTAAGATTGTTAGCCCCTTAGCAGCTGTGATTTTTCTATTATTACAGATCGTACCTACGAGACGACCATGAAGTGAATGTAAGACCCCAATGGTGAGTCAATGCGGCGTGAGTTGTTCTTTAAGATGTAAAGAGGGGGGACACTTTAGGGCTGATTTGGAAATGTGGTTTTAAATTGCATAGACACAGGTGACTCGTCTGCCGTAGATCTGCGGTGTTCAGAGACGATCAGAGCCATTAAACTTAATTAGCCAATTCAGACATGTGCCCATGAAAGCAGTCCTCATCTTCACAGAGAAGAAAGAAACCACAGATGGGAACTGCTGCATATGTAGGCTATCTATAGGTGTCAAAAGAGACAATTTTGATATGTGAAATATGTGAAAATGTAAAGTTATGGACAGTTATTAACTGTTTAACTGTAACTGTATCGGTTAATCTGTTCATTATTTCTTCAATTAATTTGATATTTCATATGACTCCATACATCAACAATTAATATTTTTAAGGGCAGTGTATAAATAAATATATAATATAAAAAATACAGTTAAACAGTACTAGTGTAGTTTTGTAATTTAAGATACTGTTTCCTATTTTCCTATTTCCTTATTTTTTTTTAAATATCATTTATTCCTCTGAATTTTCAGCATCCATTACTTCAGTCTTCAGTGTCACATGATTTTTCAGAAATCATTCTAAAAGGATTTGGTCAAACAATATAATTTGAAGTCACGTAAGGTCAAAATCTAAAGGAGATAATAATAATTGTTGATGATAGTCAGATTACACATAGAAAAAATGAAAATAGCCAATTTCACTAAGATCTGCGTGCTTCATTAAAATAGAGACCTTAAAGTCCCTCTATTTTCTTGTAATAACCTGTTGCGCATATAGATGAAGCTCCCTAGCATATCAAATCAACACCTGTTACGTTTTAGCTCATGCGTTCAAGGATTCAAACTAAATATCTCTCACAATGCATGTGCGGTCTCTGCTCTTCCACAGTGGTGTAAGTGATGCTCTTAAATTGCTGAGCATCAGCCTTGTTTAAATCTTCCCTTTCACACTACGCTGCTCTATTATTCATTGCCCAGCCTGATGACTGAGCGTCACACTAAACCTGACACACCTCATGTTACATTTGCATGGAGCCAAACTCATTAGATACTACCTTTAGACCCGTTAAAGGTCAGGCGAGCGGAAATAACCATGTGGGCCAAACAGAGCATGTTTTAGAAACGCTTATTAAAGCAATGTGACATTTCATACCGTGATTGGGGTTGTAGTGTCTTATCGGACGTGTTAACGTTGGATTTAAATCGGATGGAGTAGAAAAAAAGGTATGGCCTTGTTTTAAAGGAAGAGATTATTATAGCAAACTAACCTTGTTTTTTCGGGGTTTTTTTAGGTTACGTTCAAGCAAACCACATGCTCAAAGTGTACACCATGTTTTGAAATGTCAACCGCTTTTACTTACACATGAACTGTTGCCTAATGAGATTTTAATAGTTGATGGGGGAACAATGCAAGGTGCTAATTGCAAGACGAAATTTAATGCTGTCAGTCAAATTTTATGGATGATCGCATTGGCAACAGTCAAACAACTCGATCTACGTTTTTTATCCAGGCAGCATGGCCAGTCTCATTTATAGCGATCGAAACTTCCTGTATGTTGGACAGCTGAAGGACACAGATGTCAATGCGTCGCTCAAGACAGATCGTGACTGAGACATTTTAAGACCTTAACATGAGAACAAATTACCATGTTTTATTCAGAGCTTTCTCTTGTGCCGTCAAAGGGTGCACAGGTTACACTGATGGAGGGGGAAGTCAAATAGTGAATTATTAATTTGGCCCTAATAATAGAAGCAAGGCTGTTCTGGAGAATTAAGCCAATTTTAAGTCTGATCGTACCTCCTTTCTGTGAATTCATCGCTCTCTCTGTGTGTTTCTCTTCCATCTCAGCCTTTGATTTTACAGATTAACTGGCGGACGGACTGACGTGCTGTTACACAGAAGTATTGATATGAGGTGACTGGCCTGAGATGGCTTTGATCATGGCTATAATTAAGCCTGAAGTTATGCTTTTCTCTATCCATATGGTTTTTAACAAATCCACTTCTGCTCCCACTCCACTTCCTTATTACACAGATTTTCCCCTCTGGTTTTATGTCATCTTTTGCTTTCACCTCTCTAGTTGGAACCAAAGATGATCAATAGATGCTGTGGATGGGAGAACGCTAGTAGCACATGATTGGCAGAATGAGAACTCATACATCCTGCTTGCATGTAGCTACAGGTAGCGCACATCATGCTGTTATTCTTCTAGATCAGCTCGGAAATTATTAATATCAGCTTCCTCCTTCATATCTGAAGGTTGAGCTGACAGATCGGGGGATCTTGCACATGGTGTACACCGGGAGATGGGAAATTGTCACTCTCCTGATATAAAGGCAAAACTGTTTCCTCTCTTTGTGTCTGAAATTTGTATTATCAGATGGTGTGTATTTTGCACTAACGCATGTGAAATCTATATTGCCAGATGGCAGTTTCTCGCATTAAAGTGTGTGCTTTTCATTTTGATCCTGGTTTGAATAGTGATTTGTTTCAGTTGTTTGTTTCATTCTTGGCATTCATCTCAGTTGCAAAACATTTACTTTGAGTAGGGATGCACCGAAATTAAAATTCTGACCAATGTGATAAACAGTAATTATTTTCATGTTGTACCCAGTATTAGAGTTCTATACAGTTTTTTCTAAATAAATAAACACACAACAACTAAACAACTAATATTATCATTATTATTTGAATATTATTATTATATTAGCACAATATATTATTTAATAATAATAATAATAATAATTGGCGGATTAAAGCCTCAAGCTTTTATGTTTTTTTTTAATGGTATATTTATTATGTTAATAAATTATTAGTGTCTTATAGATTAACTGTTAGATGATGGCAGAGGAAATTATATATTCAATAGCTTGATAAGGATATATTCCTGATTCATATATTTATTACAATTTGTATTTTATTTTTTTGAAATACACGTTTATTTTTGAACGGCTTTTAATGGAGACAGATGCTGCTGTACCAGTAGAGGCAAACTTGGCCATGATGACCAACCTGACTTTGACCCCTTGGCACGAGCAGGCCTTCTGATTGTATTGTTTGGGTTATGGATTTGATGATTTGAAATTTAAGATGTCCTAATCCTCTTGGTTCCTTAATGAGGAACATTGGTAAATGAAACATTACATGTCATCAGCATTATGGAATGCTTTTGGATACCACAAAAACAAAAATCTAATTTCTGAAATAGAAATGTAATTGGGTGGTGATGTAGACTGATGGTTTTTCGTCGTGTTGCTGTGGTGCATTTTTATATATAACCATTCTTGGTGTTCCTCGTTTATTATTTTTCATTAACTTGAGGCATAAATTCCATCTTTGCATGTTTGTGTATGTTTTAGGTGTCTAGACCCATCCAAACCAAGAGCTGATTATGCCAAGTTCCTGTACAGCGCTTCCCTCCCCTCTAATATTTCTTCTAGAAACATTAGCTGTTGATGTGGTGCATTCACACCGCTACATTCGTTCCGTCCCAGGATGCCTGTTTCTTAGGCGGATCGAACAAGGTCACAGCTCATGTACAGCCTCATACACCCTCAAAACATGCCCGCACACAATGACAGAGCTGATTCTAGCATACAATATCTTGAATTACTTAGCCACTAACACTGCATGTTAGTTTATTTGAAAATGGGGTTCTCTCACTTTCAGACTAGTAGTAACAGAAAAAATGCTTTAAAGAGACAATTTAAGAGGAAAACATTTCTTTAAATGACATACCTGATGCTTCTGGGTTTTGTCTGCGCTCTGTAGTATTTATGATGTGTCTCCAGCAATTACCTGTCTATGGTCCATGCAGTTTTCCACAGGAAGAAACATTTAGATTAGCAATCGTTATACACTCGGTTAAATGTGATTTGTTGTGAATGCAGCTCTGCTTTGATCAGCCTGAATGATTCACTGCTCTGTACTTCCTCAACTGAAACTTGGAAGAAGCTTTCTGTGCTGAAACTGCAACATGTGCTCTTCCCAATTAAGTGCTGTAATAGAGGGACATTCATTATTACAGTGGAGCCAAATCTCATTAGTAGGAATAATACATCTTTATTTCAGCCAAAAAATGACTTCTTTACTTAAGAAACGTACTTCTTTCACGAGATAATTACTTTAGCAGTTACATATAGTATTTGGTTCATTTTTTCTATAGAAACTAACAAATTCAAATTCCTGAAAGCAAAAACACAATATTTTTTATTGAATAATGAATGACATTAGCAAATTGTACTTGTCTGCTTGATTGTACGTTCGTTCGTTCGTTCATTCATTTATTTATCACTTCAAAATACAATAGTAATATTTGTGTGTTGTAATTCCTTTATTTTTACATGGCATTACAACACATTCAGGTTAAAGCCCCAAACTTTTCAGAACAGAACAGGAATTAAAAATATAAAAAGTATTTTAAAAATAATTATAGTGGCATTTATTATACACAGAATTGAAACTACCAGTGTGTGGGAAATGCGCTTTCAAATCAACAAATCATGTACCTCTTTTATTCTACATGAATTAAAATTTGTGTACTCTTCTTCTGTTCTGTGTACTAAATGGTAATTGCTTTGTATATTTCATTTTGGAATATAAGTCGCAGCATGTTTCAGATGATAAAAAATATATATTTTTTGCATATTGCACTTTTAATTTTTTATTAATTTTGGAACCTTAAGTGAATTCAAACCATTTGGAAAGTAAAGAGAGATATGCAAACTTGGGGGAATATTTTTTTCCAACATCTTTGAAAGACTCCATGCCCTTCTTCTGTATTCCTCTCCTTCCTATTCGTCTGTTTCCCTGACAGAATTATTGATCCATCGCATCCCAAATTGGCTCACGGTGCCTGAGCCTCAACTCTAGTGTCTGGGCTGAATGACACCGATTGGCTCGCTCAGTTCAAGAGCTTTTCCATTTTCAGGTCTATCAGTGCCTTGGGGGCTTGGGGAGCGACATATCATTTTTCTGGGTTCAGGTTTCTTTGAGTTGCAAGCCCCACACAAAGTCCAGCACAAGTCCTTAAAATTGGCTTAAAAATTGCAGGCTAGTTGAACCTGCATTTGAGTTGTGCATGAAGGTTTTTTTATTAGCTAGAGGACAGAATTCTGTGTCATTAGGATTACTGTTGGATTGGACTCTCTGCAAAGTTTGGATACCCCATCCTTCATCATTCTCAGAAGGTTAACAGCCTCTGCCAAATTAAGTCCTGATAGGCATATGTCTGCACCCTGTTATTGTATTTGGCAATTGTGTATTTCTCATCAGACTGTAATCAGGCCGTAATCAGAATAGAGCTGGTGAGAGAGTTAATTTGTCAGGCCGACGTGCAGATTGAAAAGTCGGTTGAGGAGGTGGAACATAATTCCGCCAGAATGATTTCTAGCTTCCAATTGTTATTGTTTTTTTTATTCTTGGTTAATTATTACATTGTGCCATGACATGCCCTTCCTGCTGTACTTTGCAAACTGTCTTCCCTCGGATGTTATTAAACATCTCCATCACTTCAGCAGTTCTTGAGACATGTGGGACAAAACATGTCCCACAACTATTAGCTTTTTAAAAATCAACATTTGCACTTTAAAATTACTTCTGATCACAAGCATGTTCTTTTTCAGGTGTGTCCTGCAGTATGTCTTCTGCAAGATATTTATGAAAACATTTAAAAAGTCAAAGTCAGTCTTCATGCTGAAGGCCTTCTTTATTAATAGGGGTCATATGATGCGATTTAAATTTTTCCTTTCTCTTTGGAGTGTTACAAGCTCTTGGTGCATAAAGAAGATCTGTAAAGTTGCAAAGACTAAAGTCTCAAATCCAAAGAGATATTCTTTATAAAAGTTAAGAGTCAGCCACGCCTACCTAAAACGGCTCGTTCTAACACGCCCCCAAGAAAAAAGTTATTAAACCTGTTATACTGTATTATGACAGCACCTTTTTTTAAACTAAATTTCAATATCGTGACAATACCGTATACCGTGATAAAAGCATTAGCAATTAATTGCAACATGAGAATTTGATACTGGCATATCCCTAGGCCAATCACAACGCACTGGATAGCTGGCCAATCACAGCACACCTCGCTTTTTCAGACCGATGAGCTTTGTAAAAATCGACGCGTTTCAGAAAGGCGGGGCATAGAGGAGAAACGATAATGTACAGTATGTGGAAAATAATGTGTTTTTTGAACCTTAAACCGCATAAACACATTTCATTACACCAAATACACAAACTAATGTTCTTTTTACCAGCATCATATGACCCCTTTAATGTATCTGTATCACACAGGCTTTGGTCAGATTTTTTATTTTTTATAAATATGCTTAATTTTTTTTTTTCCCAACCATGGTATGTCAGCTCCATCAAACAAATTGAATTCTTTGAGATTTTTTGATAATTTCCCTCATTTGGATTAGATCATTCTAGTGGCTAGCAATACCAAAAAAATGGATACTACCTTTAATACATGTGTGATATGCCAAATAGGATTATTTCGTCAAGACTTTAAGACTGTCTGACTGAATCATCCTGTAATTTCAATTCATCCAGTAATTGAAGTGAATTATTGATTTGTTAATAAGTAGCATTTGTATAATAAGTATTTGGCACATTATTTTCAGTGGTGACCCATGTTTAGTGATACTACACATTTTATGAGAAATGGAAAAGGAAGGAGATGCACTTCTGAACATGATTAATAGAGAGTAATTTCTTGATAAACTTACACCGCTGTCCAAACATTTGACCTCTGAAAGATTTTTTCATGTTTTTGAAAAAAGTCTCTTATACAGTATGTTCACCAAAATAAAAAATAGAGTAAAAACAATAATGCTGTGAAATATTATTACAGTTTAAAATAACTCTTTTTAAAATATATTGAACATTTATTTTATTCCTGTGATGGCAAAGCTGAATTTTCAGCAGTCATTGCTCCAGTCCTCAGTGTCTCATGGTCCTTCAGAAATCATTTCAGAAAAAGGCCGTAATTATATATGATTATAATGTTTGACTCTGAAATGCTTTGCCTAATAATTTGTGTTAAATACTTCTTGTAAAGATGAAGTGGCCCTTTCTGAATCATTTAATGTATGGCGCCAGATCAGTGCCATTTGACTGTGCATATTCATTTCAAAGCTTTTTTCTTAAGTGCTGCTAAAAATTTCCTGAGATATATTTCCCACCTTTGATGTTTGACAAGAGGTTATTAGTCTTACTCATAGTTTGACGACTTTATGGTCCAGATAGTCCATATTTTATGGTTGCCAGTCAATGATTGTCTTCTTTTGTATGAAACACATTTACTGCATGGAACAGTTCAGCAAAGCAATATCACACCTGTCCAGGTCCTCATGAGTTTCCTTTATAGTTTCCTTTGATGCTTTTTCCTTTATAGATAGACCACCCATATATTGTTTTAGACAGCCATCAGTACTCAGCAGCATAGGCCGTATGTTTTATCACTATAAGCCATAGCTGAAGCTTAAAAACCTGGTGTGAGGTATTTTATTTGGTTGGCAATGTGTTGGGAATTCAGGACCACAAACCACAGTCATAAACACTATCAGCTCCCTGTCAGGCACTCAAGATAACTCAACCATTTCCCTGTGGAAGCCCCTGCTAGTTATCATCACATTACAGTAGTGAGAGAAATACATAATAGCCTTAAGATAATGCTCTCCACGGGGAAGTGCAAGCATAAAAACACATTTTAAGTAGCCGAGAGTTCATTTGCTCAGGTTTGTAGATTTAAGGTATCTCTGGGGAGCACTTCAGAGATGAGGAATTATTATTGCTGGTTTGGGATCAGAGCTCTGTACCTCTCACAGTCCACATTAAATTTGTATACAATTTAATATTGAATTGATTCACACTTGAGGGGAAACGGTGGTGTGCATGTTCTCAGTAATAGGAACACCTTCTGTGTTTTTCTCTGGCTCTCGTTCTCTTCTCGTCTTTCTCCTTAGAGTATTTGGCAGGCTTTTGCATCCTTAGATGTTTCATTTGCTGTAATGTAATGTAAGCGTAGCAATGCTTGGAAATTACTTTGAAATGGCAGCATTAAACGAAATATTTTGCTACAGGACTGTGCATGGACTTCAATTAATCATTTATTTACATGAACCATGCACTAAAATCACTATGCACTAAAAGCCGATTCACTAAAATCAATCGTAGATGTCTCAATTCTTCCCAATGAGAGATAGATGACAGTTTAAGTAAGCAGGTTTTGTTATTTTCTTATAATAAAACATGATTTTTTTTTCACTTAATTATTGCTGGGGACTTTAAAATATTACAGAAAATATAGCAATATAGTGTTTTATGTAACTATTAGTAATTATGTAACTAAAGCTTGTTACTATAAAAACTGAGCTGCTGTCATGTATACTGAAATATGTAGTTAAAGGGGTCATATGATGCGATTTCAAGTTTTCCTTTCTCTTTGGAGTGTTACAAGCTGATTGTGCATAGATAAGATCCCTGAAGTTGCAAAGACTAAAGTCTCAAAACCAAAGAGATATTCTTTATCAAAGTTAAGACTCTGCCACGCCCCCCTAAAATGGCTCGTTCTAACACGCCCCCACATATGTACCTCACTATGTGGAAATATTTGCGTAATGCCGCCCAAATGTTCACGCAAAGAAATAATGATCTTTAAAAAAGCATCATATGACCCCTTTAAGTGAAGTACTTTGGTTTTTTACATTTAGTAATTTAGTCATTTTATTCCCCAAAACTGCTATATTAGTGCACTTTTGAGTTTGGTGTTTTCATATTTACTAAATATAGTCACCAGAGATATTTTAAGTGCACCTGAATGCCTTTCTGGAATAAAAAAATATGCAGGAAAGAGCATGATGTACTGCGTGTTATTGTAGTGACACACTTGTTTTTGAGTGGCTGTCAGCGGTTGACTTCTGCTCTGTGTTCACTATAATATGTGCACTTCTCTTAGCGTCTAACTGTGCTGAAATGATACATAGAGTAGACATTCACCATTCTTAAAGATTACACTTGTAGTTCCACTGCCAAATTTAAAGGTGAAGTGTGTCATTTATGCACCATACAGAGTTGCAAAAATAAGTGTTGTTTTTTTAAACAGGAACATTTCCCATTGGCCAAACGAAGTGGTAGCTCCACCCTAATGTTGTGCCATTGGTTAGGACAGTGTTGCTGTGTCAGTTTGGCCTGGATCCTAAAACAAACAGCAATGTTTTGAAAGCACCACTGAGCTACATTGTTTACAGATATCTGGGAAATCAGCCTAGGAATGGAGTACTTATGTCTCTACGTATTAAACTGGAATAGAAGAAACATTTGGCTTCAAAGATATTACATACTTCACTTTTAATAAAATCTGAAACATAGATTTGGTTAAGCCAACTCCTGAGTCCAGATCTTCAGTTTTTCTCCATTTGAACTGCTACATTTTCATTGCAGTGCCAGAAACTGCTGGGTTTTTTCGTAACCTCTTCAGTGGCTGTTAATGAGATGGCGCCAACTGAACCATTTGGAAATTATAAACAGGGAAATTATCTCAAAAGTGACAAAAGTGACAAAACAACTGGAATTAATTCATTTTTGAAGAGAGTTGGTGATGTGAGATGACATGAGTGGCAGCGACTGTTGGCGATGTGGGAAAAGTTGAGCAGACTTTATGCAAATGAGCAGCGATCCGCCTCCTGATACTGTAGTCGAGTGGGAATTTCTTGGTGGTGGTAAAGACTTTTACCCATCATAGGTGACACATTTAAACTGTTACACATTTATTAGGAACAATGGCATTGGCAAGACATTTCTACCATATAACATTAGGTTTCAGAATGCGAGCCCACACAGCTGATAGAAACAGCACAAGAATTCACATGCACACCATTTACAACTAAAAACAAGCCGAAACAGTTCTAAACAAATATGTTGGTGGATTTCTGTGTGAGAGGAAAACAGGGGATGGATTTTCACTGGAGGAAGCATTATTATGTATGACTGTATTTTTATTTTGTTTTGGCCAGAAGTAATGGTTTAAAGTTAAAAGTGCCTTAATGATGCATTTTTTATTACAAACACACAGCCATTCACTTCACTAGATGTTAATTTATGCACAGGAGTCATGTGGATTATTGTGAAGTTTTTATCAGCTGTTTGAACTGTTTTATCAGTTTGTTTGACGGCACCCATTCACTGCAGAGGATCCATTGGTGAGCAAGTGATGCAATGTTAAATGTCTCCAAATCTGTTCTGATGAAGAAACAAACTTATCTACATCTTGGATGGCCTGAGGGTGAGTAGATTTTCAGCAAATTTAGATTTTTGGTTAAACTACAGAATTCCTTTATTTTTGGCTTTTTGATGTAATTGTCCAATAGCCCACAAAGCGTACGTGACCTTAGACGTAAAAGCAAAGTCATTTTAGAGAAAGAGTGAGTTATTTTGATAAAAAAACTTTTGTATTCTATTAGAAATAAAATGATTATTCATTCACAGTATGACCAAGAGCATTCATTAATAGAGTAATGATCAGTTTTTGTTTCAAGAAAAAGAAATAATTTTTCTTTGGCTGAAACAGCATGTTCGTGTTTAAGTAATCTATATATTATGCTGACCTCGCTTATGACACCCCACCAAGCCACTAAGTGCCTACCATTAATACACCAGCACAACTAATCTATCACCAAGCTTGCCTCCTCTAGCATCCTCGCTTGCAGGAAATTCCACACGTTCACTAGTATGGGGCTTTACAGGCCGATATTATTTATCAGTAGTGGGTACATACTGCCTTTTCATTCATTCTCTTTTAATTTTTGCCAAGACATTCATGTGTGCATCTGTGACTAATGAAACATACAGTTTCAGACAGCCAGGTATCAGTGATTATGGATCTGTCCCTGATAAGACCCCTCATCCGACTGAAGTATTGGAGAATACAATGATTCACTTTGCTGTTTCTAAATTAAAAAAACTCTTAAATATTCATGGCCGCCTCAGGCATCTTGTTTGCCAATATACTGTACACTCTCTGCAGTGTACACATCACTTGTAGATAAATTTTGTATGCTGCAGGAAAAAACCGAACTGTTTTTCCCAGATTATGTTTTTCAAGCATACTAAATTCCAGGCATGTCCTCACGATATCATTGTAATGAATACAGAATGCATTTCTCCCAGTATATGTTCCAGCATGACCAGAAATCAGGGTTTGTGTGTGTGTGTTTTTTTATTATTATTAGTTATTTATTGGCATACAGTGCAGCCAAGCAATTACAAGGGACTGCCCTCCAAAGGTGAAGATATAAAAGGAATATTTAATGCAATTTTGGCTGCAGGGTTATGGTCGGATGAAAGGGAAAAGGGAACATTCATTTTGCTCCAAACCAGGAGTCAATGTAATATACAGAGACATATCCAGAGGAGATGAGTTTGCTTCTGTGGAAAATAATTGCACTGAACTCGCAGGGAATTAAACATTCTTACAAGGAATCAGATGTGAGTTGGTTTCCTTTGCCCAAGCTCTCAAGTACAATGCTGTATGTGTTTACTTCATTCATTAAGTAAATGCAGGCAGATCATTACAAATGTGATGCAGAATGCATGATTGTGCATGCATATAAACCACAAAACAAGCACTTGACCACATTCACCCTTACATGGACAGGGACATAATATTACTTTATTTATATTTTCATGCTCATTAGGACTAATCTAAAACATTATTTTTATATTTAGTGTATTGCAATTACATAGTTTTACAGTTCACATTGACTATGAAAATAACATTGTGGTGGATTTGATTTGACACTCTGTGTTTGATTAAGTTGACTTGTGTGTCATACTGATCATCGGTTGATTGCGCAAGCCTGAGCGATGTATTGGTGTGATGTAAAATGAACGAGAGTCAGTAAAAGAAGCAGCTCACGGCTCACGGTCTCACAGTGTGTTTATTAGACACAGAAATAAGACACACACCATTCGGACAAACATATAAAGGACACAAGAATATAACATGGTGTCAGAAGTGGGATCCCCATCATAGCACTGCTTTAGAGAGCTTGAAGTCCGCTCTCACACGAGCACCTGTGCTGAGGTTCTATGATCACAAAAAACCACTAACAATACAGGCAGACTCGTCGAAAGATGGTTTGGGAGCCTGTCTTCTGCAAGAGGGCCACCCTGTGTGTTATGCATCACGAGCACTCACTGACACTGAGCAAAGATATGCTCAAATAGAGAAAGAGTTACTTGCCATACTCTTTGCAGCAAGGAAGTTTAATCAGTACATATATGGCAAAGCAGTGATGGTGCAATCAGATCATAAGCCCCTCGAGAACATCATGCAGAAACAGCTGTGCAAAGCCCCTGCACGATTGCAGCGAATGCTCCTACAGTTGCAAAAGTATGAACTGAACATTGCATATACACCAGGCAAGCACATGCATATTGCTGATATGCTATCCCGTGCTACCGTAAGTAGTGAGGCTAATGATGGCGGAGACCTCTATGATGAGAAAGTTGTGCATGGCTTGGAGGCCACAGACCACACACACTTCAACAATTGAAAGAGGCCACTGCAGCAGACCAAGTGTTGCAAGATCTGTGTGAAAAGGTAGAGACTGGCTGGCCACAGAAAAGACGCAGTGTGAACAGCAACCTACATAGCTACTGGCCTATGCGACACAAAATTAGCATGCAGAACGACATTGTAATGGTAGGAGACAAGATAATCATACCTCACAACTTCAAAAAAGTAATCTTAGAGAAGCTACACATAGCTCATCAAGGTATCCAGAGAACAAAGGCCAAAGCAAGAATATCCCTCTACTGGCCTGGAATGGCACGAGACATAGAGATGATGGTGGAGAAATGTGCGCCGTGTCAACAACTCCAGCCACGACAGCAAAAAGAGCCTCTGATCACTCATGATGTTCCAGAACTACCATGGATGAAGGTTGGAGCGGATATCTTCGAGCTGAGAGGTCAGTCCTATCTATTGCTAGTGGACTATTTAACAAAATATCCAGAGGTACTGAACATACCAGACAAAACAGCCCACACGGTAATACAAAAAATGAAATCAGTCTTTGCCAGACATGGCATCCCGAAAGAATTAGTGAGTGACAATGTTCCATTTGCCAGTTACGAGATGAAGTCATTTGCGGCATCATGGGACTTCAAGCTCACATTCTCCAGTCTAGGATACCCTCAGTCCAATGGACTTGCGGAAAGAGCAATAAAGACTGTTAAACATGCATTGAAGAAAGCGTTGCAAACTGGCACAGATTCACATCTATACTGTCACTAAGAAATACACCAGTGACAGGCCTGAATGAATCTCCTGCACAAATGTTAATGGGTAGAGTCCAGACCAGATGTGGATAGGCGCCCGCTGTAGTGGAGCACCAGAGATATGAGCCTCGGTCTTATACAGTGCAAACGCCAGGAGGAAAGACATTCAGGAGAAACAGACGGCACTTGAGAAAGATACATCAGAGTCTGTGCAAAGGTGTTGATCCTGATGAACTTTTGGATGAAATATCCACTCAAACACCCAGACCATCTGACCACTCATCTGGGAATTCTCCGGCGAGAGTGGATGAGCATCCAACACGCCATACTAGAAGTGGTAGAGCAGTAATACAGCCAACTCGATATAATGATTATGTTCTGGACATGTAAAAAAAAAAAAAGGCGAGAGAAAATGTACATCTGTAACAAAAGGATCAAAGGATTCTCAAAGTAATTTGAATGGACTACTAATGTTCATAGTGGCCACTATTGAGTAAATATATGGTATGGTGTTTAGTGAGTTAAATGTTAAGACAAAGTTACTGTTTGACAGACTTAAATATGTATATGGGGAGATGTGAGTGCAGCCGTTTAAATGTAAGAGCCATGTCTGAGTTTGTTAAAAAAGGGGGATGTGGTGGATTTGGTTTGACACTCTGTGTTTGATTAAGTTGACTTGTGTGTCATACTGATCATCGGTTGATTGCTCAAGCCTGGGCGATGTATTGGTGTGATGTAAAATGAACGAGAGTCAGTAAAAGAAGCAGCTCACGGCTCACAGTCTCACAGTGTGTTTATTAGACATAGAAATAAGACACACACCATTCGGACAAACATATAAAGGACACAAGAATATAACAAACATGGACATGATTTTTGAGTAAAAAATGAAAATTGTGCTGAAAATTTACACTTATGCCATTCGAAGTAGATTAGTTAGTTTATTCATTGGAACAAATTTTGTGGAAATTTAGCATTACGTCATTTGCTCAGCAATGGATCCTCTGCAGTGAATGGGTGCCATCAGAATGAGAGTCCAAACAGCTAATAAAAACATCACAATAATCCACAAGTAATCCACACGACTTGTGAAGTAAAAAGCTTCATGTTTGTAATAAATCCATCATTAAGATATTTTTCAAACCAGCTAAAATACGAGACCTCTGTCCTTATTATTGTTTTCTCTAGTGCATATAGTCGTCTCGTCTGTATCAGGAGAGAAATAATGTGCAGATCAAGCACCATTTACAAGTGAAAGCAGTCAAATACTGTTTAAAACAGGATTACATTTTCTTATATTGTAATATTTTAAAAGAAAATAATACATTTTGGACATAACACCAAAATGTAGAAAAACATATGTATATGAACTAAAATAAGTGAGAATTCCACTTCAACATAAAACATTTTATTTGTGGTTAGATACTATATATGAGAAATGGTGCACACTTTTTTGGTGCTTTACACTGTAACACACTGATGCGGAAAGTGATGTATGTACAGTAGTTATGAGAACAGAGGGACCCTCAAAATCTGATTACAAGTAGTCACAGGAGACACGTTTGAGATGCATGTTATTACCAGGTGTAAACAGCAATGCGTTTCGGCTGACCACTTGCGATCCCCCGAGATGGATGTTAATACCAGGTGTAAACAGGACCACAATCATCCTTCCATATCAATACATTTATGACCCATACACAAGTCTATGTTCATCTCAGCTCTAACATGCTGTTGATTTAAGCTGCACCAATGGACAACCGTAAGCTGATGTCCTACACTAAGCCCTCTTTTACTCTCAGCTTGAGCATTCCTCTCCTGCTGTTGTGTTTACACAGGAGACTGAGTGTGCTTCTTTTCTCAGACAGGTCTGTGCAGGAGTCCTGCCTCAGGCTGCCATGTAAGGCCTGATTATCACTGCGCAACATACAGATATGTAGAGCATTCATAGACACACATGGCGGAGGAAGTTTACAGAATGGCATGGTCAGAATGTGTTTAAGATAAGGATGATTGTCATGACGGTAGTTTTATTTTAATGTTATGAAGAACAGATATCATAAGATATATTTTTAGCAGATGTTTCCTACGAGAATAAGAAATGTATGGATAGATAGATAGATAGATAGATAGATTGATTGATAGAGTATTTATTTGATAGAGTATTATTAATAATTGATTACTAATAATAACTTAGCCCCAAATCAGAATATCAGTTCTGAAGGATTATTATTACATGAAGGATAACAATATTATTGTTTTACTGTATTTTTGATCAAATATATGCAGCCTTGGTAATCAATGACAATCAGACAATTGGTAATCAGTCAGACTTCTTTCAAAAACATTTTTAAAAAATCTTTAATTCCAAACTTTTAACTGGTAGCTGGTGTAATGCTGTACTGTGAAAATTTAAAGTGATGGACTTTCTTTTATTTCAAACAAGACTCATTTTCATGACAGTACTACATGTAGCTTGCTCTTTTTTCACATGTAAAGCAGGCAAATATAGTTTCATTTCTAAGTAAGGTTTATGTACTTAATGTTTATGTACTTCTAATGGTCTTGGCAGCAATAATTCATCAAATGATGGAGTAGAGCATTATAACTAGGCATATTTCCAAATACATATGTAGACAAGTACACTTTCAGCATTTTAAAGCGTTAATTGTAACTAGGAGGAGATTCATTTTTTGTGGCAGTGCTGGCAATGAATGCAGTTGAATGGTGGGCTGTGTTTTACCCCCACCTAAACTCTCTTCACAGGAATCAAATAAATCCCATGAGCATTTGAAACAGTCTGCATTGCAACCACTCACTGAAGAGATTTTAGTTAATCTAGCCCTCTCACACAAAGCTATGCATGCAGACATGTTTTCTGCAACTCTGCACGCTATTTGCACTCAAGCATGTTCTCAAACATCTGTGTCCATCTGTGCGTCTGTATCCATGTTCTCACTTGTTTCCATTTAGTGCACAGCACAAAGGGTGGCAAATGTTTCCACAGCTTACCATTATTATAGGCTGCTTTTGCAATGGCATATAACAAATTATATGCACAAGCTAACAATAACATAAGCTAGTATAATAGGAATTCCTATTGTAGTCATGTGGCAGCAGAGTTAGTAAAAACAGTACATGTACAGTAAGATATTGGGTTTGAATGTCTGCGCTACAGTGGCCGTGTTTATCTCTATCTCTGCTAGTGTAAGCATTCCTCTGGGTGCTCCTGGAGGCTGGGTAATACTCAGAAGCACAGCTCTAGTGCTTCAATAAAAGGCTGTCGAACTGCATGTGGTCCAACCTTGACAGAGTAGAGACGAGAGGTTAAAAAGACCTGTTGCGCTTGCTATTTACAGGGTCTAAGTCTCTAGCAGTGGATTTTTTTTATGGATACGAGCATGTGGGTTTCTCTTGGCATGATACAGTGGGGAAATATTTATTTGATCCCTTGAGGGTCTGTAATTTTTATGGTAGGTTTATTTTAATGGATAGAGACAGAATATCAACCAAAAAATACAGAAAAACACATTATATAAAGGTTAGAAATTGATTTGAATTTCATTGAGTGAAATAAGTATTTGATCCCCTACCAACCAGCAAGAATTCTGGCTCCCACAGATTGGTTATGTGCCCATGTCAATCTGTATCTTCCATTCCAACCTCTCCCACCACCATGGGCAAGACCAAAGAGCTGTCAAAGGATGTCAGAGACAAGATTGTAGATCTGCACAAGGCTTGAATGGGCTACAAGACCATCAGCAAGAAGCTTGGTGAGAAGGAGACAACTGTTGGTGCGATTATTCAGAAATGGAGGAAATACAAAACAACCATCAATCGACTTTGGTCTGGAGCTCCGTGCAAGATCTTGCCTCATGGAGTAAGGACGATCATGAGAAAGGTGAGGGATCAGCCCAGAACTATACGGGAGGAGCTTGTTAATGATCTTAAGGCAGTTGGGACCACAGTCCCCAAGCAAAACATTAGTAACACACTACGCCGCAATGGACTGAAATCCTGCAGCGCCCGCAAGGTCCCCCTGCTCAAGAAGGCACATGTAAAGGCCCGTTTAAAGTTTGCCAATGAACATCTAAATGATTCAGGGAAGGCTTGGGAGAAAGTGCTGTGGTCAGATGAGACCAAAATTGAGCTCTCTGGCATTACCTCGACTCGCCGTGTTTGGAGGGAGAGAAATGCTGACTATGACCCCAAGAACACCATCTCTACAGTCAAGCACGGAGGTGGAAACATTATGCTTTGGGGCTGTTTTTCTGCTAAAGGTACAGGATGACTTCACCGCATTGAGGGTCAAATGGACGGGGCCATGTACTCTAAAATCTTGGACGAGAACCTCCTTCCTTCAGCCAGAACACTGAAGATGGGTCATGGATGGGTCTTCCAGCATGACAATGACCTGAAACATACCGCCAAGACAACAAAGGAGTGGCTCAAGAAGAAGCACATTAAGGTCATGGAGTGGCCTAGCCAGTCTCCAGACCTCAATCCTATAGAAAATCTGTGGAGGGAGCTGAAACTTTGAGTTGCCAAACGACAGCCAAGAAACCTTAAGGATTTAGAGAGGATCTGTAAAGAGGAGGGGATCAAAATCCCTCCTGAGATGTGTGCAAACCTGGTGACCAACTACAAAAAAACCTCTTACCTCTGTGCTTTGCCAACAAGGGTTTCTGCACCAAGTACTAAGTCATGTTTTGCTTGGGGATCAAATACTTATTTCACTCACTGAAATGCAAATCAATTTCTAACCTTTATATAATGTGTTTTTTCTGGATTTTTTGGTTGGTATTTTGTCTCTATACGTTAAAATAAACCTACCATAAAATTACAGACACTTCATTTCTTTGTAAGTGGGCAAACTTACAAAATCAGCAGGGGATCAAATAAATATTTTCCCCACTGTATCTAGTCTGGGAATTAGTGTTGGGAATAAATAACAATAAGTAATGATGCCACTAGTTTTTACATGTAACATGAGAATACTTCAGATTTCTTTTTTTCAATCACTCATTGGTTGAAAAAATACTTTTGTATTGGATTGCACACACAGATATTTCAACTGAGTGAACCGGTGTAGTAATAATTGTAAATGTGTTCTCCTAAAATGTCCTCTTTTTTACATATACAGCTCTGGAAAGTCTGATTCATTCTAGTGAATCAGTTTGTTTGGATGAATAATTTAAGTCAAGTTATATCAGCTAAAATTGATTCAGCAAGTTTAGATGTTTTTTCATTTTATTTTTGATTATTTCTTTATTTAGATTTTTTTTTTCTTTTATATAAATTATTGTAACTTCTTTTAGTTGTATTTAGCATGATTTTATGTTTAAGTTTAATGTTGTCATTCTAATTCAGATTTGAAATTGTGAAATGTTTGGATTTGGTGTATGAAACATTTAATTCAGTCATAAACCTTTATTGATTTGTGGCTGAAAATGTCATTAAATTATTGGATTGTTATTTAAAAAAAAATAAATATGGGTTATTCTGCTTAGGTAGAATAATTGTAGTTGTGTTTTGCTAATACTGTAGCTTTTTGTTTGTTTGTAAATTGTTTGTGTATTGTTTAAATACTTTTTTATAGTTTTAATTATTTATATAATGTACTGTATAAATACTATATTATGGTGTAATGCTATATACCAATTATTATATTATATTATATTATATTATATTATATTATATTATATCCTAAAAGTGCTGGATTTAAAAAAAAAAATGAGTAGGTTTGAACATTTTCATTTTGACAGATAATTCAAAATCTCTGCACTTAGATAATGGTAATGCAAAACCCCTGCCCAAATAAACAACACTTATCATTGCCTTGGACAATGTTTGGGATAGGGAATGAAACACATTTCTATGATGACGTGAAGATATTTTGAAGGCGTGCAATCCCAAATCCTTCTGTAGTGCAGCAGTTCCTGCTTTTCAAAGCAGACGAATTAAACGCTGGCCAATCGCACAGACAGAGGATGTGCTGCTGCCCCGGGGATGTGGATCTTGTCAGAGTCTGTGATAGATTCTTTGGCCTGCCTGAGATTAAGGTATTACTTACAGCGGGGTGGGTTGATACAGACGCACTGTCGAAGACTGGATAAAGGAACACATTTTCTGTTCTACCAGTCTTATATGATAACCTTTCATGTGCCTTGGTGTGCAGCACATACAGTATCTCACCCTCACCTTATCAGCCACTCAAATTCGTGATGTCAGGTTGTTGTTCATGCAGAGGTAAAGGGTGTAAATTAGCCCATCATGCTGATGAAACAATCTAACCCTACAGAGGACCCATGTCTGATATGGAGTGCTGATGTAACAAATTTTATTCTGACTGGCATTTTCATCTAGACAGTAATAAGGTCACCAAATTGCTTTGGCTTCACAGAAAACCTGTTTACCTCTAGCGTTGTATACAAACATCTCTCAGGTGATCCGGCTTCGAGGCACAATTGAGTTGTTTCAACTGAGAACAGATGGTGCAGAGAATTACAGCTTCCTGATACCCAACCAACCAGAACGTTTGACCAAACATAGTCAGTAAACACTACTAGAAATGCCAGTAACAGGTAATAAACGCTACTAGAAGAGCGGATAAGGACAGTGTTATTAGAAATGGAAGAAAAGAGGAAAACAGGAGACCAGAAAGCAGATAGATGAGATGGAGAACCATAAAGTAGTATCAGTCCAGGTATAGTGAATACGTTTCAGTGGTGGACTGTAACTAAGTATTTTTACTTCATTACTGTATTTAAGTACAGTTTTCCAGTATCTTTACTTTACTGGAGTATTTTTATTTTGGGAAACTTTTTTACTTTACTTCACGACATTCCAATTCATAATATTGTACTTTTTACTCCACTACATTTTATGTATCGCTCCTCGTTATTTTGAACTGGAGAAACTGTCATGCACTATGAGATGTGATAGAGATGTCCGATTTGTGAACAAGCTGATTCTTTTCAATGAGCCTGTTAAATCGGTTCGCATATCGCACTGAACGATTCATTCGCGGATTGGATTGAGCGGATTGCAGCTGTTCTCGAGTCAACAACTCACTGATTCAAATGATGCAGTAAAAGCGAGTCTCTAATTAACAATTCACTGAATTCACTGAATTCTGACACAAAATGAGCCAAGAACGGGAGATCATCAGAGTTTGAGTGCATGGGCGACCGATGGTGCTAAAAGTTACTAATGCCAAATTTTAGCATTTATCATTGTAAATAAAAATCATATTAAGTCATGAGTGTCCATTGTTTGTGAACTTAAGCTGCTGTAAATGCACTGTTTAAGCCCACTGTATAAAATGCTTAAACTTAGACATGCCCACATTTGTGTATTACCATCTGAACGGGGCAGGATATTTTTAAAAGCTAAACATGACATTAAAATAACACAAATGAATGCCCATGCTTCTACCCCGCTACCATAGCACTTTCAAAGGATTTAAAAATAGTATGTTTGCATAAAATTTTTCTTAAAAGACATTTTACCCAATGCGACCTGTTTTTATATTGTATATTTATTTATATTTGGCAACACATACTGGGTGTTTTTTGTCATGCCTGTATACTATATGATATATTTTATGTTTACTTGCAAACTTGAATTATCAGTAATTATCAGCGGTAATCAGTGTATGATGTATTTTTTATCAGCATAGAGAATATAAAATTGTAAAATAAATAAACATTCATCAATCAGTACTTATTACTTTTAATACCAGTACAGTGTAAAACAGTGTACATTAAAAAAAAAACAAATACTTTTATACTTTTACCCAAGTAAAACTGAAAAGGAGTACTTAATACTTTTACTGGAGTAATGTTTTATTAGAGTGCTTACTTTTACTCGAGTACTTGATTTGTGTACTTTGTCCACATCTGATACATTTAGTAAATTAGAAAAGTTTACACTGAACAAATAACCATTGTAAACAAATTGTACAGTGGGGTCCACTAGTGAAAATGCTTCTATTTTGCTTTTTTTGTATAAACTATATTGTCAGTGTACTAATGAATAGTTGATTTGAAAAATCTACATTAATGCCAGAATGTCTTAGTATTTGTTTTTTCTCTCTTTTGCGTTAATAACAGCAACCTTCTAGCTACATGAACTTCACAAGTTTGTGTCAAAACTCTTGATCATGTTCTCTAGCATGATTTGAGATAAACGCTGGAGCCTCAGTGGAAACAAGAACATCTGACCGTCTGTACAATGTCACAGATTTACTTCTTTGATTAGTGATCTAGAAACAGAAACTTATTCATTTTACATTTTTATGTAAAACAAGTTACATAAAAATTGTAAAATTAATAATTATATAAAATTCTAAAATATTTATTCATTTTATTTTCATATTTTTCAAATACTTAAAAAAATGTACATATTACATATTTTTTATTTGAAGTTATTTATATAATTTATTTAATGGTCTTTTGTATTTTTTTCTTTTTTAGTGGCATTTGGTGATATTTTACACTTCGCCTTCCACTGAACTGACAAGGACTAAAAAAATTATGGGTAGAATGTCAGAGGATGATATGCAGAGGTAAAATAAGGAGAAGGAAGTTGCTCGGGGACGAATCCCTCGCCATCACTTTTAATCATAAGAGATCAGTAAATAATCTGTTAGAGAGCAGTCTCTCATGCTTCACTGATCTCCTCTGACTGTCATATTGAGATACTGTGAGATAATTATGGCTTCCCATCTATAATTGTACCCATGCCAGTGATTAATTCCAATTCCAATCGGGCATATTGATCAAAGTTCTGCATGCGTTCACCGCTGACATTTCTGTCGGTTAAAGGCCGTGTGAGGTAATCACGGATCTCCCTCAAACTCTGGAAAAGAACAGTTGACATTTAACCATCATTCTTCAGAAATCCTCATTCACAGCACATGCCTTACATCAAAATACCCAACACACACACACACACACACACACACAGTGCTCTTACTACACTCACTCTCCTCACACTTAACTACCACGCCAGGGGGGACTGCACATGCCAGTCTGTTTTAAAAGTCTGATAAAAGTGTGTTTTCCCAAAGAAGACCATGAAAACAAAAGCAGTCACTGCGGTTTTCAATCCGTTATCGCCACAGATGTATTTCACTTTGGAATATTAAGTATTGCTGTGTGTTTATGGCATCATCAGACTGGCAAAGAATTCTTTAAATACGAAGAAGAGTGTTTTTACACATAAAACTGTTTGATGTACAGTACGTCTGAAGTCATGCATGTAAACTCCAGATGTTCGTTTGATTCTCAGGTCTGTCATCAAAGGCTTTACGCTGTGTGTGTGTGTGTGTGTGTGTGTGTGTGTGTGTGTGTGTGTGTGCGCGCGCACAG
>NW_015554063.1:414964-439490 GCF_001515605.1 Sinocyclocheilus anshuiensis
TGTGTGTGTGTGTGTGTGTGTGCGAGCACATGCCGCTGTGCATTTGTACGTTCACTCTGTGTGTGCGAAAAAAAGGACCACTTAAAAATGGAAATCTATTTCTCTTCACTTGCCCTCTGACATCTTTACATTTTAATCACATTACAGTTTCACAGATGAAATCAACTATAGGTGTGTGTGTATGTGCAAACAGTTGGCTCTAACCTCATTTGCTGTCGTGTGCCCCTCACGCTTCCCTCCACATCCTCCCCGGTCACCATGACAACAGCCCGCTCATCAGCTGCTGTTTGCGGATCAGCCGAAATTAAGACAATTCCCAAATACCACAACTTAATGGAATTATGCCTATGCGTGTCACTAGTTTTGTACAAAATGTGTTTGCTATCCTTCATCTGAGCTTGTGTGTTTGTTTCAGGTCATAGCACAACCCTAATAGGATAAAATCACAGAGCTGAACGCAGGAGTGCAGGGGCCCGAATCAGAGCCCAACGCCAATTAGATTTCTCTTTGACTTCATCTTTTGTTGTTTGATTCCCTCTCTGCTATTGATATCTCACTCAGATGAATGAACATGAAGCCTGTATTTAACATCAAACTCTCTTTGAGTTTTTATTTATTGCATTAAATGCTCTTGTTTTTCAGTCTTTACTTACAAAGCCTGTGATTAAACACTAATCAGTATATTTTTATGTAACATTTCTGATATCTCCTTTAGAGATGAAACAGACTGCACCATCTAAAGCTATAAGCAGTCAAGCTTTACTGATTTACACACAATTTGAATTTTTATTCACATTTTTTAGTTTTTTTTTTAAACAACTCCAAACTTTGGAACAGTAGTGCTTTTAGCTGCTACACCTTTACCACATTGAATTCTGGTAAATGGTTTCTTGATCTGACATAACAATAACACAATTGTTCTAATATAGTATTTCACTTAAATTTAGACAATATTATTATCCTTGCCGTTTTATATGGAAGTGATGTGCAGGTGTGTGTAGAACAGCTTTGAACATGGCTCATCTCAGTCGGAACTGAAACTGTTTAGTTAAACACTGATATCTCTTTTCACAATGTTGGTTTTAAACATCGAGATACAGTATCTCTCATTGTTTATCTGCTAAACATGTATTCCACATTGATATACAGTATAGAGGTTATTTAAGCAATATTACACAAACAGAAGCATTGTTGTACAAAATTGTGTACTGATTTAAGCAGTTGTTATCGATTAACTTGTGTTTAAGCCAGTTTTTGCCGGTTTGTACTTATTTTCTTTTAAAGTTATCCATATACACTATCAGTCAAAATTTTTTAATAACTATGATTTTTTTTATGTGTTCATCATTGACTTTAATAATAAGAAATGTTTCTTGAGCACCAAATCTGCATAATAGACTGATTACACTAATAGACTAAAGATTGCTGAAAATGTATATCTGCCATCACAGGATAAATTAGAATATGGTGACATGCCAATCAGCTAATCAACTCAAAACACCTGCAAAGGTTTCCTGAGCCTTCAAAATGGTCTCTCAGTTTGGTTCACTAGGCTACACAATCATGGGGAAGAAAATCTTTATTAATGCCAAAAATGCTTACATGTATGTGTCTTTTTATTCGCTCAGGCAGCCATGTTGCCCCTGAAGCCGGTTTAAGCTGAGATAATTCATACCCCTTCGTTTGAAGTGTGGTCCCGAAAAATCTTCGTTTGAAGGGCTATCTGGCCCTTCCCCTACCCCTACCCCTCCAACCAAAAGAGAATTGAGACACCCCTACCCCTTCACGTAAACACGCGAAACGGAGGGGTAGGGGAAAGGGGAAGGGCTAAGGGGTAGAATTGGGATTGGGCCTTAAACTACTTCAGTCTGTGTGCATTGAATTTATTTAATACACGAGTTTCACAATTTGAGTTGAATTACTGAAATAAATGAACTTTTCCACGACATTCTAATTTATTGAGATGCACCTGTATATGTATTCTTGGTCTGCCTATTGTAAAGTAATTAATTATCCCTTCGTTTCCGCTGTAGGAGAACTGAGATTGAATCCAATAGCTAATTACCTCTGACTCTTTGGTATATGTATGTGTGTGTGTGTGTGTGTGTGTGTGCATGTGCGTGTGCAACAGTGGTCATATCCAATTGTTCTTTTCTCTGTTTTAAATATTCAAGCCCATATATGGTATATTAGTGACAAAATGTTTATAACGTGATTATGTGAACAGGTTGTCATTCCCTAATCTTGCATCTCATCTACTTTTCACTCTCATCTTTGTCTTCCCCCTCGCATCCTGCTGCCTTATCAAGATGAAGAAGAGTTACTGAAAGAGAGACAGATGTTCTCGGTGCAAAATCTTTCCTCTTTAAAGTTTATGACTATATTTAGTAATGTAGGCCTGTTCTGCTGAATGATGCTATATGATTGTCAGCCTTCCTTTTATAGCAGCAGTCAGCAGCCTTTTTGACTTATTTCTGAAATTAGATTGCCACTTCATAAGGTTGATTGACCCCCCCCAGAAGTAAGATGTGTTTGTGTGTATTTGTGTGCAACTTCTGGTCAAGAACTAGATATCATTTTTATCTGAAGAGATGAGATGTTCAGCCGTCCTTGGCCATGAGCCAGTTACATTCTATTCTCTGCCTCTATCAATGAGATTAACTGTGCATTTCTGTGAGGCATTCTGGGAAAGCTCTGCAACAACTTCCTCTTGCAAAATCAAAGTAAAGAAACACCTCGCCCATCTTTCATCTTTCTTGATGTTAACATCTTTTCCTGCTGTTCATGTGCCTGCTAGCTCAGAGACTGTCACATACGGATGTGCTTTTAACTGGAGAGTAATAGCTATTTTGAAAATGTTTGATGTGCTAGTTGTCATTACAGGTAGAGCTTGTGCTTTTGCATATAAACTAGTTTTAGCATGCATTGTATTCAGATTTAATGGAATGAGACGGGAGTTAATATTTTTGTACAGGTTTATAGTAAGGTCTTTTTGATATATCTTAATATCTGTTATAAACGTAGGCTCTTAAAATGTTGCTCTAGACTAGTGTTTCCAAACCTTTTTTTGTTTTGTGTATCCCCATAAGCCTGTCGGTAAGGCTCTGATACTCTTTCATCAACATATGCGACCCTGGACCAAAAAACATCTCGAGGTTACGTATGTAAACATGGTTCCCCGAAGGGAAAGAGACGCTGCGTCGAACGCTTTGGGAACGCCCCCGGCGAGACCCCGTACTGAAGCATGTGTGAAATCAGTCCAATAGACAAGCGAGACGTCACGAGCGGGGTGACGTGAGCAACCAGGAAGCATAAAGGCGCATCCGGCATACGCACATGTTAGCTTCTGTGGAAGCGAGCGCCTGCAGGGATGCAGGAAGTATGGCAGGAAGATGCAGCATTTCGCTCCCTTCGGGGAACCATGGTTACATGAGTAACCTCGAGACGTTCCCCTTCAGGAACTCGAGCTGCGTCAAACGCTTTGGAAACGAGAATACCCATTGCGCCATACGAGCAAGTTCCTGTCTGATGTGTGTCTGGCGAGCATATCAAGACGAGAGAATTTGGGACCCCGGGGTTGGTGTCAGGTCCAAACTGTAAAACCGGACAAATGTGTACGGAGAGGAACAGCCTGCCGCAGCACAAATATCCTGGAGAGCCATGCCCACTGATAAGGCCTTGGAGGCCACCATACTCCGGGTCAAGTGCGCTCTGACCCCCATTGGTGACGGGAGGCCAGAGGACTCATAGGCCAGTGTGATGGTCTCAACCACCCACCGACTCATGGTTTGCTTGGTTGCTGGAACCCCTTTCTTAGGCGAACCGAAGCAAACGAATAACTGATCTGCCTTACGCCACTGGGCAGCTCTGTGGACGCAAGTGAGAAGAGAGAAGATTGAGTCTTTCCTGGCCTGCTTCCTGGAAGGGGGGAGGACAGAAGGCCTGTAGTACTATGGGACCCGGCGAAGAGGTGGGCACCTTAGGAACATAACTGGGTCTCGGATAAAGAAACGCCCCAACCATGCCTGGGGCGAACTCCAGGCACGACACTGCGAGTGCCTGAAGGTCCCCTATCCTCTTCAGCGAGGATATAGCAAGGAGGAAGACTGTCTTCAGCGTGAGGAGCTTGTCAGAGACATCTTCAATAGGTTCGAAAGGAGCATTGCACAAAGCCTCCAGAACCACCACCAGGTCCCACCAGGGCACCTTGGTGTGCTGTACTGACCTCAGCCTCCGGGTGCCACGGCGGAAACGTGTAACTAACGGGTGCTTCCCCAATGATTGACCACCCAGAAGGGCGTGGTAAGCAGCTATGGCCGCCACATAAACCTTCAGAGTAGAGGGGGATAACCCTGCGAAAAACCGCTCCTGCAGAAACTCCAGAACTGTACCAACTGTTGACTGGGTCTTACAGTCACTGTCCGCACCAAGAAGTGAAAAGCTTTCACTTCAAGGTGTACAGTTTCCTCGTGGCGGGAGCCCTAGACTGGAGTATGGTCTCAACAACCTCAGTTGAGAGACCAGATGCTATGAGCTGTGCCCCCTCAGGGGCCACGCCTACAACTTCCATACCTCCGGGCAGGGGTGAAGGATGGTGCCCCCCGCCTGAGAGAGGAGGGCCCTCCTGATTGGAATCTCCAGCGGAGAGCCGTTGAGGAGGGACACAAGGTCCGAGAACCATACTCGGGCCAGCCAGAACAGGGCTACTAACAGCAGACGGACCCTGTCCCGGCGTACTCTCTCCAGAACTCCCGGGAGCAGAGCGATCGGGGGAAATGCGTACAGACGAAGCCTCGGATGCCATGGTACAGGACCGCTTGGCCAAGGTCCTCTCAGACATAATAGCGGTCCGCAGATCCGTTTTCTGCTTCGAGGATCCCGACCGAGAGCGCCGCCCCGCCCCCTGGTCTTTCTGTGGGGGGTACGGGTCGCGAAGCTCTGTTTCTGGGTCTGGCGATATGAGGAGCTGGATGGCTGGGACTGCTCCCGCTCAGCAGTCCCAAAGACCTGGGAACGGCTAGAGAGGAAGAGCTGGAATGCCGCCGCCTGCTTCTTCGCCTCCTGAAACCTCTTGACGACAGTATCGACTGTGCCGCCAAAGAGGCCAGAAGGCGATAGCGGGGAATCCAACAGGAAGAATCTGTCCTTGTCTTGTAATTCGGACAGATTCAACCACAGGTGTCGCTCCGTAGCCACAAGAGCTGCCATGGAACGGCCGATGTACCTTTATGCTTCCTGTTTGCTAACTTCACCCCGCTCGTGACTTCTTGCTTCTCTATTGGACTGATTTCACATATGCTTCAGTACGGAGTCTTGCCGGGGGCATTCCCAAAGCGTTCGACGCAGCTCGAGTTCCTGAAGGGGAACCAGTCTTAAGTTGCACGGGTATATTTGTAGCAATAGCCAAAAATATATTGTATCGGTCAAAATTATAGATTTTTCTTTTATGCCAAAAATCATTAGGATATCAAGTAAAGATCATGTTCCATGAAGATATTTTGTAAATTTCCTACCGTAAATATATCAAAACTTTTTGATTAGTAATATGCATTGCTAAGGACTTCATTTGGACAATTTTAAAGGCGATTTTCTCAATATTTTGATTTCTTTGCACTCTCAGATTCCAGATATTCAAATAGCTGTATCTCGGTTGTGAGTTGTGACAAATATTGTCCTATCCTAACAAACCATAGATCAATGGAAAGCTTATTTATTCAGAAAAATTGACACTTAAGACTGGTTTTGTGGTCCAGGGTCACATGAAAACATCTGAGATGTATTCTTTTGTTTCTTATACACAAAAAAATGTAGCATCATTAATATTATTAAAATGGTTCTTATTACAATGATTCATATTTGAACTAAGAATTCACCAAGGAGCTTTTTCTCCCATTGATGAGCTTGTTTGAAGTTTTGACAGTTCTGGGAAAACTTTCTATGAGAAAGGCTGTATTGATTTATAAGTCCAAACCATGTGGGACAAAAGTAATTTCAGTAATGTTCCATAGAACAAGTATGAAATATCATCGATGAGTGAATACAGAGGATGAAATACCACCTACGAGTCTTTTATACAGATTTAATGAGAATTTTCAAATTGCAATAGGCAACCAAGACTACAAATTTTCAAGAATGCAAAATCAAAATCTTGCCCGGATTCCCCCCCACATTTTCTAATATAAAATGTACATTTGCAGACATATTCAGTGTAACAACAAGGAGCATTATAAGTTCCTGATAACATTATACATGAGGAAAACAACAACAACAATGGCTAGGAATTTGAGAACTTTGTTTATGCATTAATAAAAGAGTGAATTTCTTCATTTTGTATGGCAACCTATTCAGTAATTTATTAGATTTATTCCTATATTAATAATGTACTTTTTTTAGGATTAAAGAATAGAGCCGTTTTTAAAGGCTTAGAACAAATTAATGAATGTTTATTTGTTTATTTATTTCCAGAAAATGATCTGGTGCTTTCAACATCCACATATTTGGATGCAGCATGATTCACATGATATATCTTATGCTATCTTTGAAAACGGATTTCTTTGAATCCTTCCAAGCTTTATAAAAAGAAACTAAGATTTAATACTTGTCTCATTTAATAGATCAACATCGCCCTCTAGTGTAGATATAAAGAAACAGTGATCTTCATTTATTTAGGAAGCACTCCTACATTATACATAGATTGCAGTTACTGTAAAGTTTAACTGCAAACATTTGACATAAATGTGGAATAAATAAACATAAATTGATTATTTTGCTCTTTTTCCTCAGAATATGCCCGGCCTGCACGATGGACTCCAACAGCACCGAGTTGGGCCTGTACTCACCATCCGACGCCCTGGGAGTGGGAATCTACCCGGCATCCACTCCGTGGCCACTGCTCCAGAACACAAGCCTCATCAACCTCAGTGCTGTTTTCAAGCTCAATGGGAGTAATGTCAAGGTTGAAGGTCAATCCTATGATCCTCTGGGCGGCCACTCGCTCTGGCAGGTCATTCTCATCGTTATCTTTACAGGACTGCTTTCCCTTATTACTATTATCGGCAACATCTTGGTCATGGTGTCGTTTAAGGTCAACCGCCAGCTCAAAACGGTTAACAATTACTTCCTACTCAGTTTAGCCGTGGCAGATCTCATCATTGGGGTCATCTCTATGAACCTGTACACTGCCTACATTGTCATGGGCCAGTGGGCAATGGGACACTGGGCGTGCGACCTCTGGCTAGCAATAGACTACGTAGCCAGCAATGCATCCGTCATGAATCTGCTGGTCATTAGCTTTGACCGGTATTTCTCCATCACAAGGCCTCTGACGTACCGTGCCAAACGTACCACCAGGCGGGCAGGAGTGATGATTGGCCTGGCATGGTTTGTGTCGCTCATACTTTGGGCTCCTGCCATTTTGTTCTGGCAGTATTTTGTAGGAGAAAGAACTGTTCCACTGGATAAATGCTACATTCAATTTCTCTCAGAGCCCATTATTACATTTTGCACCGCGATGGCAGCTTTCTACCTGCCGGTGACGATAATGAGTGTTCTGTATTGGCGAATATACAAAGAGACAGAGAATCGTTCTCGGGAACTTGCAGGATTACAAGGCTCGGTTGGAAGGTTCGGAGGTGTAGAGCGGCCGCACTTCCACCTCCACGCCACTGGGGGGAGCTCTAGAAGCTGCAGCAGCTTCGAACTGGGCCAACCTGGCCACAAACAAAGCTCCGTTCATGGCCTGAGTGGGCGATTCCACTGCTGGGGGTGGAAGGCGGGTGGCAGGGATAAAGGTGGGTCGCACCGGGAGGCGGATCAGAGCAGCAGCGACAGCTGGAACAACAACGACGCTGGACTGTCAGCCGACCACTCGGGCTCATCTGACGATGATGAGAGCGCGCCATCCACCACGCGGGCGATCTTCTCCATCGTTCTCAGTCTGCCTGGCATGAGGGCAGCTGTAAACTCCCAGGTCACTTCTTGTGAGGATCTCACTGAGGAAGATCCATTACGGTCCCCTGTGGAGAACGATGGCAGGGATGGCAGCGTCTCCCGCTCCGTCACCAACGGGAACAAGCGGTTTGTCGGAAGCATGAGTAAAGTTCAGTCAATGTCCGCCATACAGCCATCAACGGATCCAAACATTGATGGCACCAACACCACCGTCAAATCCCCCTCAGCGCCCATAACTTTCAAAGAGGCAGCTCTAGCAAAACGTTTCGCAGCTCGCGCAAGAACGCAAATCACCAAGCGGAAGCGTATGTCGCTAATAAAAGAAAAGAAAGCGGCGCAAACTCTAAGCGCCATCCTTTTTGCTTTCATTATTACATGGACGCCTTATAACATCATGGTGCTAGTAAACACTTTCTGTAATGGCTGCATACCTGAGAACCTCTGGGCATTAGGCTATTGGCTATGCTACGTTAACAGTACAGTAAATCCTATGTGCTACGCCCTTTGCAACAAAACTTTTCGTAGCACTTTCAAGATGATCCTGCTTTGTCGCTGGGATCAGAAAAAAAGCAAGCCAAGCTTTCCACAAAGACAGGCTGTGAGGTTTCACAGGAGCATACCGACAGACTCCACATAGCAACCTGGTGGCGAAGCTAATTTGCTAATGCTAAAATGTAAGTTTCAAGGGGTGATTCCTCAAGTATCTGTACTATATAATGAAGCTTTAATGTGTGAGTCTCAATGTGGATGTGTAGTTCAGTCACTTATGATTCCGGGTCACTAGACTGTCACATTTTAAGACACTGGTTTAGTGTACAAAGAGCTTCAGTGATACTGAAGCACAACTGAGCAAGTGCAATTGCCATCAGTACTTCCTGTGGACTTTTATATGCCTTTTACTAAATCAGCAGTGCCAACTTTCAGGAGTTCAGCAGTGACATATAAAAAGTACATTTGAAAGGAGACTGTATTTTGAACCTCAGAGAGCTGATCGGATGTGATGCTCTCAATTACTTGTTTGAATATTTTGGGGTTGAATATTAAATATCTAATTTTTGTCAGTGAACAGAAACTAAAATGTGATTTTTAAATAAGGTGATGTATATCAAAGTATTTACGGTGAATATATTTCTTTTTCTAAGTGGAATTTGCTGATTTCTGTGAAAGCGTGCCACACAGAGGTTCAGTATATTTGCTGTCTCGGTAAATGTAAGTGTTCTATTCATAAAAAGCACTTCCGTAAGCTGCTCTTGTATAAAGCGTGGTTGTTTACATTTGTTTTGCTACAAGTATTTTAATAGCTATTATGCAGGTTTTCAGTGCACATTGAATATGTTTGTATACTTTGGAATGCCTTATGTTTGGACTTTGAGATTGTGCACTGAATATACTGGGCTAGCTGTGAAATCATTTATGAAACCTAAAGAATGTTTTAACTGTTTAATGGAGATTCAGATTTTGACATTAGTGCGTTGGAACGTAATTCCATTTACAGCCAAACTGCTTGCTGTCACCACCACATTTGGGAATGCCAGGCTTTAACATAACAAGCCAATTTAGTTTCCTAAAGCAGCTGCAGATTTGCTTCATGAAAAGCACACAAAATACAGACCTATCACTCAAACATGCGTCTTTCTTCAACTATGGGCTCCTTTGGCACTGTGGAGAAATTAAAATCACTTAAAACACTTTTTCCCACACAGTTTATTTAATTTGCCTACTAACAATGTCCAACAGTGGTCATATTTCTAAAACATCATGTATATGTGTGATTTCCATCACATTTCAAATTATGTATTTAATAACAATAATAAAGTTTATTAACATTCTGTGATGGAAATGGCATTTTAAACATTTATGGAATAAATGGCCTACTCCCTTTTCATGCTAAAGCTAATTTCATAGCATTTTCTGGATCCTAAAAACACGATTAAATAACATTCTTCACAAAAATTAAAGCTTGATTGGAAATTACACAAATTTTACACTTGCCATTCAGTTCCAACCCTAGTGTTTTGAAGAAATATGAATGATTGCCTGATTTGTAACTTACCCGCCATTTGTATTAGAGTAAAGAAACAGTAACTTTTTGATATGTTTTTATGTTTTACATTGCAAACAATGGCTGTATGTTTTGTAAGGCCTTGTAAGATCAAAGTTAAAATTGAGCTTCTGTGCATTGTGTTGTTTGTGGCTGTGCTCTCGTTTTGTTCCAGATTGGCTGTGTACAAGTTAAAGTTAAATGATAGAGTTACTGTCAGATTTGTGATAACTGTTGAATGTTACAAAAATACAGCCCAGTACAAAATGCATTTTTATCCTCAGATTGTTTCTCAAAATAAATGTAACATTTTAAAATGAATCGGTGCTCTTTTTAAATACACAACATGTTTGTGGAAACTTGCTTGTTGGTTTGTTTTAAGTCATAAAGCCCTAACGCCGTGTGTGTATGAAAGAAGATGCATCAATTGCTATTGGCGGCATGTAGTAGGAAGAGAAGCCATGTGATGACAGCACATGTGATCGAGGAAGAGGAGCAGCCCAGCGAATGTCACAAACACTTACTTGTTCCCTCAATTTACTAGAGACTCCATCCAGGCAAGCAGGCACTTTATTTTCCGAACTTCTCTCTTTATGTTTTCTGTCTTGTTTGACAGGTCTCCTGTTCATTCTTGATCCAGGTCAGATCAATTTGGATTAGCAGTGACCTTCTAGACTAATCATACAGCAGTAAATCAGACCTCTTACACAACTGAGTGATGTGAGGTATAGAGAGATGTATCTGTATGTGACAAGACATCAGTAGTTTCATGCCTTTAGGAAAACATTTCATTTGTAATGAAGGTCATGTTGAACTTGTTCTAAATTAATGCAGGAATCTTTTCTAGATATTTTGAAATTATCTGCTCTTCCATAGACTTAACTGTATGGTTCTGAAATTTAGTTTAGTACTAATCTTTTATTGATATAAAAATGTCATTTCTGTAGGCATCGATATCTGTGTACTGGATTAAAATGAATATTGTATAAATCGGTTGAAAGCTCACGGGTGTGTGTCTGATGCCACAAGGCTGGAGGATAACTCTGATTTCAGGCCTGCTGGCCACAGGCGTACATCAGTTTATGAGATCAGTCCATAAGCTCACATGACGCTGCACTGGTACACTGTGTCTGTCTCTCTCACACACACACACAGACAGAGAGAGAGAGAAAAATTCCTGTGCTATTTTCAGATGTTCTGTGTGCAGGATTGGATAGAAAAGGGGTAAAAAAATATATCTTAATTTTGTTACCTTCTTACCTTGTAACCTTCTTATCTTAAATCTTAATTACTCACCTTCATGTTGTTCCAAACCCGTGAGAATTTTGTTCATCTTCTGTATTTTTTATGAAATTCAAGAGCTTTCTGACGCTGCACAGACAGCAACACAACTGACATGTTCAAGACCCAGAAAGGTAGTAAGGACATTGTTAAATGCTCTGTGCCTTGTATACAAGCAGAGAATTTAACACGTGTGGGTCGTTGTATCTCAATTTCTCAAACTCAAGAAATTGTTGAATAAAGTCATTCTTTTTGGAAGTAATAAGTAACACCTAATTTACTTTCCTATTGCAAAACAAACAGAAAAGGTAACCAACTTCTTACTTTCCATAAAAAGTTAGCTTGTTTGGAGTGTAATGCAATAATATAATATGTAATTTAGAAATAATTCTGCTCCTAATTCTGTTCTTTATTTAGCTAAGTTTAATCAGTTTGTGTCCTCCTCTCAGGTCAGTATAGCAAGAATCAAGATGCAAACCATTCAGACAATAGAGATGCAGTTACCTGTCCTGCGAGAGAGTTTCCACTCCTCTCCCTTCAGAGAGCGAGTGAAAGAACGGAGGAAGAGCAGCCTGACAAATCTCATCAGAAGACAACAGCAACAGTTATTACTCCAGCAACAACAATCAGAATTACATCAGAAGCAACAGCTGTTCTCACCCTCACAGGGCCACACTGCACATGCTCAGTTGGTCCGCTCTTCCAGCAGCCCGTTATGTGACTTGGCAGAGCAAATAGATGAGCAAGAGAAAGTAAAAGAGATTGGGAGGCAGGGGAAGCTGTCTCTCAGACAGTCCTCGGCTACGGCGTCACAACCTGCATCATCAAAGCAGCTGCTGCCGACGGTGAAGAGAGCGAGAGAGGGATTAGAGAGGGAGAGGGAGAAAGTGCAAGGGAGCGCGGAGAGGGAGAGAGGAGAGAAGAGAGAGCAGCACAGAGAACGAGAAAGTCAGTCCTTTCACACGCGTTCCCAACATGGCCTGATCGCTAAAGGTGTTCGCCTTCTGAGGAACATGGGAAACCAGGAGGCCAAGCAGAAGAAGACCACTGTCACAACAGGAGTGGAAGGTGCTGGGAATGGGGCGAGCACCGAGGACCGAGACCATGAACATCTCAAGAAGATTAAGAAAAGTAAATTGTCGGGCGACTCGGGCAAGAAGAAATCCAAATCGGAAGGCTCCAGAGGTTCTGTATTTTCCAACATCCGTATCAGAAAGGGCCTCTCCCGGAAAGGGTTGTCCAAAGAGGATGTACTGGATGATGGGATTAGGATTAAGAGCATGGATGCTAACGACAGCAGCAATGGTGGAATATCGGGTGATGAGCTGGAGGGTCTCACGCCTGATAGTAAGCAACTCACGGCTGAAAGCAGGCAGTCAACTCTGGACACGACAGAAGATGATGCTGAGAGAGAGACTGAGGGATCAGGGTCAGATACAGACCTCTGCAGCTACCACTCAGCTGCCGAGGCCCAAGATCTGCTGTTGGATATCCAGAGGACTATCAGACAACAGCAGCAGATGGAGGGAGTTTCTGAGGGGCAAAACTGTAGTGGACAAGTAGGGTCTGAAGGCCAGACTGAGGTCACTCAGGGTCTTACTTGTAGTAGCCTTGCTTGCATTGGCGAACCAGAGAAGGTAGAAGGTGTATCTGCATCTGACAGCAAAGAACAAGATCTTAAATATAGTGGGGATACAGTAGAAGGGGTGATTATAACAACACTAATGGCAGAATCAGGTGGCGAAGTGACTGATGTTGCAAATAAAGCTGAACGTTTGAGCAATTTGGCCATCGACTATTGCATTCAGGATAGTATCACTGACACAAGTAGTGTCCAGGATACCATATCTGTTACCAAATCAACCAGTAACTACAGTTTTCAGGATACTACAGCAACATCCACCTCCTATGAGAGTGCCGAGGAGATCCTGGAGAGTTCATCTCTATCGTCTCCCCTTGAAGAGTGTCATTACGGTAGCAATAGCCTGACTCAAAGCCTAGAAATCGGTCTCAATTCAAGAAATCAGACCAGCTCAATGTCCAAAATCAGCCGGATAATTTTCGTCCCACAGAAGAGCATTAGTAGTGTAGAGCTGAACATAGAGGGTGATGGTCATGTAGAGGAGGTAGATCGAGAGTATTCCCACCAACAGAGAAGGAAAAGCAGTGCCGCGTCCATCACACAGTGGTCATCTGAGAACTTTTTAGGCTTGGGGTCACGACCACGTAGAACTTCCAGCGCTAACCTCGGGGTTAAACCTTATCCTACAGTACACACTTCTTACGTTAAAACAACCACCAGACAGCTCACATCACCTATAATATCTCCATTGACCACTCCGTCCCTAAGTCCAATGTGTCCTCGCAGGGTCGGCTTAGAGTTGGGATCAAGTCAGGGGTCATACAGAGCAGGAAGCTGGAGAGCACGGAGACAACGGTCCTGTAGCATTGCAGGTCCAGTGGGTTGTCATGAAGAATGGTGTGAAGCCATACATGATCAATCAGAGCTTATTGATCATGGCTTCCAAACCCTCAGATGCAGGCAAACGCCATCCGCCTTTCCAGATGTGTTTTCAGGTAAGTCATTGTGTGTTTTGATTGATTTAATATCAATGTTCACACTTATAATCAAAAAGACCTGATGTCCAGACCAACAAAAAGATGCTGGAACATATCTTGGCAACACATACTCGCTGTCACAGAAGTTCATAATTTTCAATGACTGATTCCATGAACTTTTAAGATAATGTGTATTAATGTGTTAATAGTGTAATTCCATGTCATAAGAGTTGGTTGCCAAGACATGGTATAAATCCCTTGTATTATTTTTCCATTCTTTAATCTGGTTCACTACCCTCAAGGTTTAGTGAACAGTCAAAAAACCAAATCTGGCTCTGAAAAATGCACACTGCACACATACCCACAATCCCACAGAAACACACACAGACACACGTTAGCTACTGGCTAAGAAAGCTCTGGCTTCTGCCTCACTGAATCAGAGTGCCACAGGAAGTCACTCAAATACACACTCATACAAAAGGACACAGTTTTTTTAAGTGGTGATGCATAGTGACTGCTCCTGACAATGAAGGTTACAGCAGTACAAATCAGATACGAAGGAATAGAAAAAGATAAAAAAAGGAGGGCCCCACTTTATATTAAGTGGCCTTAACTACTATGTACTTACATTAAAAATTAAGTACAATGTACTTATTGTGTTCATATTGTATTGCAAAACACTTTTGCTGCTATTAAGGTGGGATACGGGTAAGGTTAGGGACAGGTTTGGTGGTATGGGTAGGTTTAAGGGTGGGTTAAGGTGTAAGGGATGGATCAACTGTGTAATTATAAATGTAATTACAGAAATTAATTACAGATGTAATTACATGCAGGTATTTTTAAAATATAAGTACAATGTAAAAACATGTATATACACAATAAGTGCATTGTACCAAATTATTAATTTAAATGTAAGTACATAGTTGTTAAGGCCACTTAATATAAAGTGGGTCCAAAAAGAGATATGGAGACTATTGGGGGCTATTGGGGTCCTGCCTTGATATGAAGCTAGCATCCATATCTAAATGTGTTTACAAAGCCTTGAAGACACTGAAGCATCAAATGCTTATTCAGCCAAAGGTTAAATGTCTTGGAAACTCAAAGGCACATTTGTGCTCTGAATATCTAGCTAAAATAATAGTACATTTAGTTATATAGTTGTTTTTATGCTTTCTGATTAACACTAAAGGTGTTGTGTATTACAAACAACTTCCTGTTTAAACTGACTCCTAGACATATTAATTTGCATCAAGTTATTTGCATGCTGTTTTTATATAGTGCATGCATTTACTTGATGCTTCAAATAAAACTCTTGAAGGGTTGAAAGTAAAAAACTTGATCAAATTCAACAATTAGTTATTCCTGCAAGCATTAGCAGGCTGCTAACTTTATTTCTAGGTCAAATGAATCTGAGACAGTTGTGAGCTGAGCAAGCATAAAGCTATTTCTTAGTCATTTTACATCCAAATTCAGACAGCACATGACAGAGTATGTAATAAGAAAATTAGAGTCATGTTTTGTAGGAAGAGTTTTTTTTCTTATCGATGTTACACAGAAATTGGCCTATTTACCAGGCTATGATGAAGACTCAGGATGAGCTATTGCGTTTGTGTCCATTTGATAAATGAGAGAGAGGAAGTTCAAGAGTATGCATGCTTGGGGTGGAGAAATAATTATTTCAGAAACGTGCACACACATACACATCAGTTGACCAAATGAAAAGACTACTTGATTCAGATGTGAAATGAATTATGAAGACAAAAGCTCCATAATTTTCACTTTATTCGTTTTCTGGTTCGAAGCATCACTGACCCTAGACACTCAGTCAGGTCAGAGAAAAAAAAAAAGGATTTAGTGAGAAGTACATATACTGCAGCACAGAAGACCTCAGCAGTCATATACAAATGCAGTATTTTCACCTTCTATGTTGCTTTGAATTTGAATCTTTTCAATTTCACTCTCTTACAGGTCGCTCTCTGTTCGAGAGGTGTCTAGTACAGTGGGGTTGTTCTGAAGATGACAGTGCTGCACAGGATGTTGAGAGATTCTGTTCCCATATTCTGGTTTTGGGGATTCTTCAGCCTTTCAGCGACTGCATCAGGGAACCACCCACAGGAAGTGATGTTACAGATAAGCCCATTTTCAATGTATGACCATCAAAATTTTGTCTCTTTCATATTTTATCATGCACGACTTCACAAAATCATCATTTTTTTAAGTTAAATCATCTGAGGAATTTATTTTATGACACTAAATTATCTTACAGTATATAGGGATAGTTCAACCCAAAATGATAATTCTGTCATCATTTACTCATCCTCATGTTGTTCCGAACCTGTATGAATTTCTTTCTTCTGTTGAACACAAAAGAAGTTATTTTGAAGAATGCTGGTAACCAAACGGTTGCTGGTAGCCATTGATTTCCATGTAATTTGACATAATTTTTTTCTTTATACTGTGGAAGTCAATGGCTACCAGCAATTGTTTGGTTACCCTTAAGATTCCAGATAACTTGCTAAAGTTTGCAAGAGATGACATCAGTCATGGGATCTTGAACTTACTGTTATGAAACATAAACCACATTGAAATGCAGTTTTCAAGTGTACCCGATGTCTTTTTAGACCAATGTGTTTTCCAAATGTTGAAAATGACTAAAATAAAATAAATTAGTCTGTATGATTGAACATTTCAATCATACATTATTTAAATTAATATGATTGTCTATCAGACATATACACACTGGTTATAATGGTTCAAAAATTTGAATCCATACATAAGCAGCACAGTTTTTAAGTCTTTAAGCTCAGCACTAAATTGCACGAGGAAGAAACAGAAAAGCTGTTGATGAGTGTTACTAAAAATGTGCCAGATTTCACACATTTTATATCACTTTGTTGAACAACCCACAGAGTTGACTCTGCCTGAGCAGATGTGAAATGAGCTCAGCAGCAAGGTAACTTTGTGCTGTTGTTTGAGACAGAGGAAGAGATGCACATTATGTATTTATTATCTCACGCATGAGAAAATTGTGAGATTTTGAGATTATTCTGCTACAACACACAAGGCATGTTGTAATGCAGTATGTTAGAGTGATATGCTAAAACATGCAACGATTTCATGTTTTTGTGCTCAGCCCAATGTGACCTGAATAGAAGGACTCTTTCTCTTTTTCTCTTTTGCTTCACCGGCCAAAGCAGATTTGTGTCTGCACAGATAAACATTTAACACTGCTTCTGTGACTTGCCCTTCCCCCTTTCTACATCATCACACACATACACACTTAACCTGCTTTAGCAGTGTGAACAAACATATTCATGTTGTGTGAGTGTACAGTATGTTTATAGACCAAGTACAGGACACTTTCACAAACAAGTGTAAATATGTGTATCGGGTGCTTAGGCACGCTTAAATGGACACATCTGCACGCATAAGCCATCTGACCGGGTTACGTAAGATGGGTCACATGCCCTCTGGTGCTGCTCCATCTTTGTATTCTTCTCTGTATGTAGCAAAGATCAGATTCATTATCCGTTTCTATCCAGATATCTGTGTATTTTATTCCTATATGGTTTTTTTAGTTTCTATATTTTGCTGTTACCTATCTACAGTATATGACATTGGAATCATATAATTCTCATTAAAGGGATAGTTCACCCAAAATGGAAATGTCGTTCCAAACCTGTAAGACCTTCGTTCATCTTCTGAACACAAATTAAAGGGGTCATATGATGTTGCTAAAAAGAACATTATTTTGTGTATTTGGTGTAATGAAATGTGTTTATGCGGTTTAAGGTTCAAAAAACACATTATTTTCCACATACTGTACATTATTGTTTGTCCTCTATGCCCCGCCTTTCTGAAACACGTCGATTTTTACAAAGCTCATCGGTCTGAAAAGCGAGGTGTAGGAGGTGGTGGAGGGGGACAGAGGAGAGAATGGAAAGTGGAAAGAACAAACAAAGTAGTTTCACTTTCACACCGAAACACAGCGTCTCCACGGCATGACGGCGGCGGCAACAACAATACTACAGCGAGAATAAAAGTTACGCCTTCTTTCTTTGCGTGAACATTTGGGCGATTTTAGGTAGGCGTGGTTAACTCTTAACTTTTATAAAGAATATCTCTTTGGATTTGAGACTTTAGTCTTTGCAACTTTACAGATCTTCTTTATGCACCAAGAGCTTGTAACACTTCAAAGAGAAAGGAAAAATTGAAATCGCATCATATGACCCCTTTAAGATATTTTTGATGAAATCCGAGAGCTTTCTAACCCTTCATAGACAGCAATGCAACTGACATGTTCAAGACCCAGAAAGGTAGTTAGGACATCATTAAAATAGTCCATGAGTCAACCGTGTCAATTGCATTGCTGTCTATGGAGGGTCAGAAAGCTCTCGGATTTCATCAAAAATAATTTAATATGTGTTCCGAAGATGAACAAAGGTCTTATGGGTTTGGAATGACATGAGGGTGAGTAATTAATGACAGAATTTTAATTTTTATGTGAACTATCCCTTTAAGCATCATTCACAATGAAGGTTTGAATTTGAATGAAGTGAAAATATCATTCTGTCCCAAAGTATTATTCCAAAGATGCTTAAATTCACAAAAACACTCTTCTGGTCATTAGTTTAATCACCACTCTTTATTATTATTCTTATCCTAGAGCAATTTTATTTCTCTGAATCTGTTCAGACAAGTGTTTCTCTTGACCCTCGTCCAATCAGCAGTCATAATGTTTTAAAAAGGACAAAACAGCACAATAAAGGCATCATTAAAATATTCTATATTACTTGTGCACTTTATTCCAAGTCTTCTGAATTCATATGATAGCTTTGTGTGAGGAACAGACTACAATTTAAGTTTAATTTAAATCTTGCTATTACCATTCAGTTTCATTGTATGGCAAAGAACAGCTTGGACATTCAGACTGGTTTCTAAAGACATCAGTTGTGAGTGAATGATGACGGAATCTTCATTTCTGGGTGAACTATCCCTTTAACAAACACTGCTGCTAAGTGACTGAAATAACTTCACAATAATCCTGTTGTGCTGGTAGATGGCAAAGCATGACTTAATACTGTGATTTCACTGGCGGTGATTTCAAGAGGACAGCATAATGGCAGCATTATTTCCACTATTCACTTTGCCACATATCTGACTGTTGTCTAGAGACAAATTTCATCATTTCGTTTGAATATTTGTCACAAACACACAGGTATGATGTAATATATGCAGGTCTCTTAGCCAGTAACAATGTTTGTGTGTCAGAGCAGAAGTTCATATTGGTGTTTTGAATAGGGGCAGACTGATGATCGACAGGTAGAGCCATTAACAGAGTATACTGTATATCACACTGTATGAACACATATATACAGATGCACTCAGATATACACATTTTGCATGTAAAAAACTATAATTTTTGTTAATTTACAATAATGTATTAACCAGGAAAATGTGTACTGTGTAACAGTCAAACCTGTTATATCCAGCTTGTAAGGTTTACCTTTAAATGTTGTACAGTCATGCAGTGCAACTCTGCAGCAGGTTCACTGCATGCTTACGCAAACCCCCACTGATGTGAATGGACAGCCTCGGGAACAGCCTTTCAATTTGTATGTGTGAACATGCGGGCAGTGTCAGCAAGACAAAATGCTATGTATTCTTTCTGCTCTGGTCAGTGGCGCTATTGTTCTCTCAGTCTGCCAGCAGAGGTCGTCCTTCACACAGCGCTGCCACAGAATGCTACATTTTTCTTACTGTCTAATCAGAAAAGCAGCCCCAGGAACAGAAGGCTAATTTTAGATTCTTGTATGCAGTTTAAAACATTCCTTGCCATAATCAGCTGTTTTAATTCCAGCTTTCTGTTTCTTTCACACATACAGAAGGAGCAGCTGTATACCTGGGCTCCAATGGGACAGAATGAGATCAGAACACCTGGGCGGCTCCAAACAATGTGGCCTCCGAGTCCGTCCCCCACTGCTGCACAGCTGCAAGTATGTGAACAAATATAGTTTTATATGTCCAAAGAAGGAACTGATATACTATTATTGCCATTTTTGTGATATCTGATGTATATCATGGTACTGAATGATTGCCATATTTATGGTAATTCTAAGAAAACCATGGAATCTTACATTTAGAAAAATATGGTGCTATGTCCAAAGTTAATATCATCCTTACTAAACATCTTGGAATTATCATGAAGTATTATGTAAATACCACGGTACGTGAATTTCAGCACTATGGTTTATCTCAAAGTACCCTATATTACCATCTAATACTGTACCATCACTTTACCATGGTGACACCCTAGTACCTTTTATACAGTGTGGGTAACAAAAACTTCCCATGCTAGTACCATTATTTAGGCATTTTGATGGTATTATATTTTTGAACAGGGTACCATGTAATACTGTGTTTTTGGAAATGTTATATGATAAAATGATGGTATTTATTTAAAGTATATTGGATTACCATTTAAAATTTATAGTGTATGAATATGGTAATCATTCAGTACTATGCTAAATATCAACTTCAAAATTTATAATACCATGTTTTTGGAAATTTTGATGGTACTATGTTTTTTGAACATGGTGGCATGGTAGCCTAATAATACCATGTTTTTTGACATGTAATATGGTCAAATCATGTTATTATTTGAAGTACCTTGCAGTACAATGTGAAAACCATTGTGTATGAATATGGTAATGATTCAGTACCATGTTAAATACCTTGGTATTACCATCTGATTTCATTGCTGTACCCGCGTAAATTTGTGTTAGACCTGTGTGTAATCAAACATGCATTTGCTTTTCTGTATCGTCCATGAATGTGCATGTTTGTGAGTGTAAACCCTTAGCTAGTTTTAAATCATTCTCCATCAGGTTCAACACCCTTACATTGCTAAGAAAGTATTTTAGCACCTCACAAGCCATACATCTCTTTAGCGTTGCTATGAGACCTTCAGTAAACAGCATCCTAACAGCATTTAACTTGATCTAAACATCTGTCTAGCAGGCGCAGTGCCTGCCATTGCGTTTTAAGATCCACCATGTTTGAATTCTGAAATGATAAATGGCCGCTTAGATTCCAATGTTCAAAGCACACACGCAACACCTTATGTTACAGCTTATTCCTCATGTTTCTGGTAGGAATATTCTTTAATGTGATTCAGAATGCAGACGTCTTTGCAATTGGAACTGGCTTTACTGCCCTCTAGTTCTTGTGTTGACATTTTTGCAGAACATGTCTTTTTTACAGTGGTACTTGTAATATTTAACATATTACGGCCTGTAACACATGTGACCATATCAAATCGCATGAAGGAACTTCTCTGGCTACTAATGACTCTAGAATTCCTGAGGCCTGGAAGTTTGGAGCCAAAATTTTCCAAGCCTCCCTGGCTGTAGAAGAGGGTTTTGTGAATGAAAGCATCCCCCAAACCCATGTCAGTCTGACAGGGCCCAACATGTAACCAGACTCCATGTGTGTGATATGTTCTCCGTTCCCCCCAACCCTTCACACAGACCCACACAAGCTCTTTGAAGCCGTTTGAAGCTGTGTAATAGAAAGGCACAAACCCTTCCCTCTTCATTCCCAGAGACTCTGCGGCTCGCCTTTTAGGAGTCCTCAGAGACAACTTCTGGAGTCTAGACTTGTTGGACTTCCTTGACCCTCGCTGCCAGATTGTATGTGTGCGTGATGAAGTTTGTCTCCGTATGTTGTGTGTGTGTTTATCACCGTGTTTGTGTGTTCGCCAAGTGCATCCCTTGTGTGTTGTATGCTGATTTTTACACGTTGGCTGTGGTGGTTCATTCATTTCCCTGGGTTCGCTCTCTTCCCTTTATCCAGGAAGCACCGCTACGTTTTCCCGATCAGCCAAAGTGCTTTTATTGACTTGTGGGACGCCACATGTGTGCCTGGTCTGTGTTATTAAGAAACACGGCCCCTTACTCACAAACACACACTCACTCATACCATTCCTCAGAAAACTGGGTCTCGAAGGGGAAACTAACATCCGCTAAAACAAGGCACTAACTCATGCAAGTACGATCGCATGTGACAGGAGGTGTCTGTGTTTTTCATTCCATGTTGCTGTTTCTTTTTAAAGATGTGAAGTCTCTCTTTTCTGTGTCCTGCTCTCCACAGGATGGATCCATGGGGCAATCTGGAATCGTTCTGGAAGGAACTTCCGTTTCCATTCAGGAGCTAGAGCGAACAATAGAAGAATTACTTGTGAAAATATCAGATATGGAAAAAGACAATGTTTTGGATGGCACAAAGCTTGGAACAAGGGATCGAGAAGTGGGTAGTTCCAATCAAACTATTAAACAGACTAAAGTAAATGAACAACGAGTTCATTCAGCCATTCAGACCTCGCCTGTCGAGGAAGCCTTTAAACTTCCAGTGCCTTTATCAGACCAATCACATACTCCCAAATTAAGTGACACCGCCACTTCACCAGTGGGATTGCCCAATACCTGTAGCTGCCAAAGAACACAGGAAATCCCTCCCCCTGCACCACCACTACTTCCTGTTGTTTCAGGTTTCCCGACACCTTCAAAACAAGATGCATCAATACCTCCACCTCCACTCCCAGATACGACTCAGCTCCATCTGCCTTTCCCAGGTACGGCTCCACCCCCTCCACCTCCACTTCTAGGTATGGCTCCGCCCCATCTGCCACTCACGGGTACAGCTTCTTCCTCTCCACAACCTCCACTCCAATGTATGACTCTGCCCCCTCCACCGCCTGCGCTCCCAGGTATTGTTCCACCACTTGCACCTGTGGGCATGGCTCCACCTCATCCTCTACTCCCAGGCATGGCTCCACCCCCTCCACCTCCACTCCCAGGTATGGCCCCACCCCCTCCCCCTCCACCTCCTGGCTGTGGACCTCCACCTCCTCCTCCTCCACCTCCTGGCTGTGGACCCCCACCACCCCCTCCTCCACCTGGTTTTGGGCCACCACCACCCTTCGGTCCCCCTCCACCCTTCATGGGGTTGGTGCCGTTTACCATGACTCAGGACTCCGTCCCCCTGAAGGCTGTCATCGAGCCTCCACAGCCCATGAAACCACTCTACTGGACACGGATTCAGCTACATGCCAAAAAGTAATCACATGCCTCGTTGATTGAATGCTGCATGTTTTTGCAATGCGTATACTGAATGCTTGTTTCACCTTATTTAAATTCAGCCAAGACTTGATTATGATCACACATGCGATAAGGCAAACTGATATTTTTATTTCCCTCGCTCACAGGGATGCCAAAAGTGCCCTGGTGTGGGAAAAGGTTCAAGAGCCATCAGTAGATTTTGACGAATTTGTGGAGCTGTTTGCCAAAAGCGCAGTCAAGGAAAAGAAGAAACCTATCTCAGATACCATAACAAAATCAAAGGCCAAACAGGTAAGAGGACTTTACTATACTCCCATTGATTAAAAACACTGGGTCCATGACATTTTTGGATGTCCCAACAAGTAGTGGACCTTAGTAGGCCCCCCTCGTCTCAGCTCCCAGGACAACATTCCTGGTTGTCTTTCCTTGAAGATAGCTCTGCCCAGGCTCCCACCTCACCACACACAAAACCATTAACACTGATTTCACATGCACAGCTTGTGAATCAGAGCCTTACAGACATTCAGTAAATGTTATAAGATTTACTTAATGTTCCCTCAACCAAAGTGTGACTATGAGGCTCTTTGATAAGATTGTTTACCATCAGAAACAACCCAGGCATCTACCACATCTGAAGCTAATCTCGCTCTCTCTCTTCCTCTCTGGCAGTGGTGTGAAAATTAGTCACTGGTGAGAGTTTTGTGGTTCCTTTGTCTGGAGTCATGCAGATTTCTGATAACAACCCACTGCTACACAACAAGCACATTACAAACTGCATCACACAAACTAATTTAATTGTCCTGCAGCTGTGTTCTTCAACTATGAATTATGTACGGATATTCTGTGCAGTAATCAAGAAGATCATTTAATTTTTTCTTAAGAATTAAATACATTTATTCAGCAAGGATGCATTAACTTGATCAAAAAGACATTAATAATGTTCAAATAAATGCTGTTCTTTTGAACTTTCTATTCATCAAAGTATTCTGGAAAGAAAGTATCACGGTTTCCACAGAAATATTAAGCAGCACAACTGTTTTCAACATTATTAATAATAAGAAATGTTTATTGAGCAACAAATCAGCATATTAAAATGATTTCAAACGGAACATGTGACATTGAGAACTGAAGTGATGGCTACTGAAAATTCACAGGAATAAATTACATTTTCAAATATTTAAAAATAGAAAACAGTTATTTTAAATTGTAATAATATTTCATAATATTACTGTTTTTACTGTATTTTTGATCAAATAAATGCAGCCTTGGTGAACATCAGACTTTGAACAGTCTTATATGTACAGTATATATATTTATGTGTACCATCATAACACCATGTTTTTGGAATATTTAGCATGGTGATACCATGTTTTTTCAGACATGAACCATGGCAATACCAACCTCTGGGGGGAAAAAGGTTTTAATATGAACACGTTTTGAGAATACACAGTGGTATTGTCTACAAATAGGATAAATAACAAACTGGATTTTTTAACATGCAAATATTGAGAAATTCTGAGACTTTTGAAAGTTTTCTGTTTGCTCTCTCTCTCTCTCTCTCTCTCTCTCTCTCTCT
>NW_015554063.1:440703-453008 GCF_001515605.1 Sinocyclocheilus anshuiensis
CCAATAAGTAATATCTCTGTCTTATCCGAATTTAATAGGATAATTGTAATAATATTTCATAATATTACTGTTTTTACTGTATTTTTGATCAAATAAATGCAGCCTTGGTGAACATCAGACTTTGAACAGTCTTATATGTACAGTATATATATTTATGTGTACCATCATAACACCATGTTTTTGGAATATTTAGCATGGTGATACCATGTTTTTTCAGACATGAACCATGGCAATACCAACCTCTGGGGGGAAAAAGGTTTTAATATGAACACGTTTTGAGAATACACAGTGGTATTGTCTACAAATAGGATAAATAACAAACTGGATTTTTTAACATGCAAATATTGAGAAATTCTGAGACTTTTGAAAGTTTTCTGTTTGCTCTCTCTCTCTCTCTCTCTCTCTCTCTCTCTCTCTGTGGTCTGTAAGATCTGAGGAATGGGGGCGGGGGTCTGTATTGAGTTAAAACCCACAACCCTCAAACCACCAGCCAACCCAGCGACTCCAGTCAGCCTAGTGTGGTCATGCCACACTTTATATGTGTGTGTGTAAGAGAAAGAGAGAGAGTGTGTGTGTGTGTGTGTGTGTGTATGCATTAGATAATCTCTTCAGCATTATTCACAGAACAGTTGCTTTAGGCTTACAGTTCGCACAGATCAGTCAAAATTAAAGTGCTAATATAATCAAATCCCCTTATAATTAATGTGCATTAGATGTATAAATTAAAAACAACTGCCCAAAGCTCCATTTGAGCCCACATAATCATGTTAATTTTATGAATCATATTCATTTTACGGCCCATTGCTCTGGTAGTAGTTATCTGTTCCTTAGCTAGTTACTGTACGACCGCCGAACCGCCATCCTCCCTCATACAGCGACATCCACGCTTCCCACCAAAATGGTGCTAAAGTATGGAATCAATTCTCATTGGTTGGTAAGCGTCTGGTTTGAGATCCAGCTCATCACAAGCATTAGTGTGTTTCCCACATCATTAACGTAGCACAGCACTCTGCAGTCGCGCTGTGTTTAGTGGTCATGAGCCCTGTGGAGATAATGAGAGCCAGCGGATAATGATCACACTGGGCCGCCATCACGCTTTCAAGTGTGGCCTGTACTAGAAGGTTTTCACGACTTCAAATTCTTTCCAACAATCAGAATTAGCATGTTGTTAACAGGCAGTCGTGAAAGAAGATATGGTTGCGAGCGCACTCAATGTATATGAGGAAAACTACAGGAAAACTAGTAGAGGGCACAAGGTTTCAAAAAACATATTAGTTCACTGCACTGCAAAACAATTTTTTTTTTAGTTTTTTTTTACTCAGTATTTTTTTCTTGTTTTTTTAGTACAAATATCACAACCTCTAAACATTAATAAATCAAGATACATTTACATTGAGTAGTAAAATGACTTAAGGTATTAAATCTTGTTTTCTAAAAAAAAAAAATTAAGTCAGTTTAAAAAGATTGTTTTTCTTAACCCACTGACAAAGCATAAACTTGCTTGTTTTTTTTTCAGAAAGCAAGACTTAATATCTTGTATTTTGATTTTTTTATATATATTTTTAATACAAAAAAGGCAAAAATAAAGAAGAAAATATTTTTTTTTGCAGTATGAAAAGACTGATTATGTGAGGTATCCCATGCATCCACACACAACTTATTTGGAAATGTCTGATTTGAAGGGGCTGTCTGAAAGTGTCAAAATCTAACTTGGTTTAATATGACTAGACAGGTCTGTCATTTGCATAATTACTGTGGTGTTCCTTGGCAGAGCCAGAAACTGGAGAAAGTAAAGTTATTTTGATATATGTGGAGGCTACGCATGAAAGAATGAGAGATGAAGACCTCTCCATAATACCATATGAGGAAACAGTGATAAATACTCATATTTTGGCTTTGTTTTTGGCTTCCTTATTAGGCCAAAGTACCTCTGTGTGCTATTAAATTTATGAGGGCAGCTAGATGAAATACTGTTTATGTATTTTTGTCACCAGCAATAATATTCAGGGTAAACTGCGTTTAAATAATACTAAGTATAAAGTGGCTGATGTTTTATAACAGTAACAAAATATACCTTCTCTCTCTCTCTCTCTCTCTCTCTCTGTCTCTCTCAGGTTGTCAAGCTGCTGAGTAACAAACGTTCTCAAGCGGTGGGGATTCTGATGTCCAGTCTTCATTTAGATATGAAAGATATTCAGAATGGTGAGCTTATTAATTAAATTATTATTATTGTTTGTTAGAGTCTTGATAGTGTGTGTTCGTAGCTATACTTATGAGACCCACTACTCCTCTGAGAGATTCTGCTCAGCCTCCTGTCAGCATGTGACCTCTCTAAGAGGGGAAATAGGATGCCACAGCCAATTAAGAGTCATTGTTCGGTGCTGTTTATATAGTTACTGATTGTGTTTGAAAGCTGGAGGGAGAGGGGTTGGTTGCGTTTCAGGGTTCAAGAATAGGTTGATACTGTAGATCTTAATGGATGTGATGATTAGAGCCGCATCATCTTTCTTGTTGTGTTTTGTTCTTTTCCTATAGTTACTGTTTTACTCTGCTTTTGCATAAAGCCTCAATGTCCTGTTTCTCTGCTGAAGATATTTCCTCATCTGTCTCTGGGGTCTTTTTCTCTCTAATTTGTGTCTGTCTATCCCTCTTATTGCTGTCATCACTCTACCTGCTCATTTATCCCCTTGAATCGAGTATAAAGGAAATAATGCCATTTCTTCTCATCACAGGTTTGGGAATGTTAGACCTGTCTCTCAGCACCTAGAGCTATCCAGAACTCTTGATTGTGGATTTTGTTAGTTGGCGAAGGAGTCACTGTAATAGAATGCATAGAGAAAAGCCAAAACACTGCGACACCTACAGTAATTGGTAAAAGTAGAAAAATTTTCAGAAGAGTTGATTATATCGCATATATATCTTCAGATTGTCTACACACATCTTTTGTCCCTTTTTCATCCATATATCTCAGATGACCTGTGTGTTTCTTGAGTTAAATTAAATAAACTTGTAAAAAGCAAAAAAAGAGTAAATGATGTTAGTCATTCACTCAATTGATTCATTGGTAACACTTTAGATTACAACCCGCAAAGAACTACGTACGTATACTGAATTTACGGTGTATGTTTCTGTAATTATTGTGTACCTATAAAGAACGTACGTGTAGGTATAAGGGAACAATGTGTTACGTTTGGGTAATAAGGGGGCAACAACCAGATATGCAACCTGCAAAGAACTGCGTAAGTAAACTGAAGTTACAGCGTAACTTTTTTGTAATTATAGTGTACCTATTCAGTGCCTCCGTGTAGGTATAAGGGCATAATATGCGAAGTTTGGGGAATAAAGGGGTAACAACCTGTAAAATTACAAATCATTTATACTGTAAGTATTTTGAAACTAAGTGGTACCTATTCTAATATTACATGGTATGTATGGCCTAAACAACAATCTTATGTTTGGGAATGATTTAGAAAGGCGATATATTTTTTTTATAATTTTATATTGGTATTTTATTATAGGCGTATAGGTATTTTTTAACCATGGGGTACACATTCTATTATAAAAGGAAGGACATGATGGAGATTACTGAACAACTAAACTGGACATCTAGTGAAATGAGTTAATGAGTTTCTGCTATGATTTATAATTCACAAGTCTACTTACCTTATGAAAGCTTATTCGTCGATTTCAGCAACTTCACACCAGCAACTTCTCAACACCACTATCACCAAATAACTTTGCATGATATACCATCAAGGTTCAATGCAGCTTAAAACAAGCTTACCTCTTTCCAGTTGTTCGCAGAAAAAATACATGATATAACATTTTTATTTCAGTGGATGTGTACTGCGGTGTTTTTATAGCAAAAAAAAAAAATGAGAGGGTTTAATTTGTCCATCGAACAATTAAATTAAAACTAGTGCAATATTTTTCTCTGTAATTACTGTGCAAATATACACTTGTTCTGTGTATAAGTCCAACTTGTTCCTCCCTTGTAGTTACAGGGTAAATACAACATTTGTGGGCGGTAAATTAAAGTGGTGCTTGTTCCCCCCTTGTTCCATGTAGTTACAGGGTAAATACAACATTTGCGTGCTGTACATTAAAGTGGTGCTTGTTCCCCCCTTGTTCCATGTAGTTACAGGGTAAATACAACATTTGCGGGCTGTAAATTAAAGTGGTGCTTTGTTGCCCCCTCGTTCCATGTAGTTACAGGGTAAGTGGCTACAACAAATTGCTCTGAAACGATTGTTTATACAGTAGGTCATACATACATACATTATATATCAGGTAATATCAATAAACATGGTGGGACTGTTATATTTAATTCAAATATTGTTTGCAATTTACTATAGGCCTACTGCTGGGTTAAATTAACCCAAAATGGGTTTTCAAATTAAAATCACACATAATATGACAACAGTATCAACACAGGCAACAGATAGCCTAATAAAAGATTAAAATTTATTACACCAGTTCACAAAAAACCAAAGCAACTCCATACTTATAAAGCTTCTACAGTTAAACCAAATTCTTTTGCAAAGCTTGTTTAAGAATAAATAGATTTTGTTCAGTTTGTTAATGTTTTTCACCCACTGACGAAGTTAAACTATTATGGCCTAACCATCGCGCCAATAAACACACAGTAATAAACACTGAAAGTCAAGATTAAACTGTGTATTATAGCGAACTGACAGGATTTTACCATCTTTGATTTACCGTTTTGATCCACATTCTCAAGCACCATTTTGACTAACTTAGTTCAGTTCCCGGTTTTACCGCTCATCAGTCGCTGCTCAATGTTGTGAGAACATACTCGGACAAAACCCTCCAGTTTTAAAAGAACACATTCCAGTCAGTTTCAAAAATCTCTCTCTTCGTTTTGATTAGTTTTCTTGTATTTTCTACACATATTCCTGTCATGACTGCCGCAAACAGGATAGACTCGTCTCATGCGCCATTCCAGCTGTTTCAAGTTCGCGTTCACCACATTCACTGCTCCAGTTTTAAAGGAACACACTCCAGACAGTTTCAAAGTTGTCCCTCGTCTGCGCTTCGATTAGTTTTCTCCTATTTTCCACACATGTTCCCATCTTATTGCACACAGAACCGTTCACGTTTGAACTCACGTGACTTGCTGCATGCTCTCATTCACGTCCTCCACATTCATAACCAAGCAACGTCGGGTTACTTATTACTGATATCAACCCAAATTGGGTCACATCAAGCCAGCTTCCTAACCCAACAGTCTCAACCGAGCGTTTGGATTGAAACAATTACCAGCGTGTTTTATATGTGTAGGCTATAAAAAAGTACACAGTGTATGTTTTTGCTAAATCGCTTGCAAATATAAGATTGTTGTTAGGTCATACATACCACGTAATATTAGAATAGGTACCCCTTAGTTTCAAAATACTTACAGTAGAAATAATTTGTAATTTTACAGATTATTACTCCTTTCTGAATAGGTACACTATAATTACAAAAAAGTTACGCTGTAAATACTGTTTACTTACGCAGTACATTGCGGGTTGTAATCTAAAGCGTTACCGATTAATTCAAACAAACTGATTCATTCAGGAATTAAACTAGTCTTTATGAGTGAGTCACTGAGTCTTTTATTCAAAAGATTCATTGTGATTCACTGATTTGTTGTTCAGTTCGATTTCAGAGCAAACATGGAACCAAAAAATGGTTACTTATTAGTACTGTTCTAGGATGGAAAAATTGAGAATTCCTCAACAATATATTTTTGCAGTGTTTATTTTTAATCATTCATTAGTTAACAAGATCCAGAAACTTAAGAAAGCAAAGTTATTTTGATATACAGTATATGTGGATTTTATGCATGAAATAAACGTGAAGGAGACCTCTCCATATATTATATTATATTATATTATATTTTATTATATTATATTATATTATATTAATTATATTATATTATATTATATTGTGATAATTTTACAGGTTACATTCATGAACCAGTAGTTGGCAACAAATTACAGATTATATTATATTATATTAATTATATTATATTATATTATATTGTGATAATTTTACAGGTTACATTCATGAACCAGTAGTTGGCAACAAATTACAGATTAGATGAGTGAATCACTTTATTAGTGAGTCACTGAATCCTTTACTCAAAGGATTTGTTGTGATTCATTGATTCATTCAGGAACACCACTGCCATGTTGTTTGATTCAGTTTGATTTCTTAGAAAAATTAAAATTTTTTAGTATCAGGATGGATAAATAGTGTATTATTCAGCAGTTTATTTTTAGCATTGTGTACTTTTTAGCCATGCATTGGTTAACAGGCGGCAGACAAGCTGTATTCTGTTTTCTTTCAGTAACATTTTTTTCATGCATAATTTCCCTCCGGTCTAATCCACTGTAACAACAATCCTTTGTTAAATTCTATTTTTCTTTCTTCATTTTAATGAATCAGCAAAGCTGGATGCAGTTTTAAAAACCACATCACATTATGTGAACGGATACCTAATATTACACACATGCACACACATCCTCAGTTAGTCTTTAAACTGCCAGCATTTGAAGACATTTTTACTGGCTCTTTGAGAATTTATGGGCACAGTCCCCATCTATTATGCAGCTCAGTACCCACAATTCAGCACTGGTCAAGTCTCATTGGGTCTCGCTGCAATTCCGCCCATTGCAGAGGCCAGTATATTTGGCCAGAGTAAACCACCAAATAGAAACAAACAGTTTCTCTGACAGAGCTATTTACCCAGAATCAATACATTCCTCAACATCACGCTTCACCACACTGACCTGGATCAGGCCCTTTGAGGAACTAGGAAAGAATTTCGTGAATTGGTTTAATTGCAGAGTTTAAAGTTTCATGCAAAGTTATGAGGCATTTATTACAGTCAGTAGAGAAGATGTTGCCTGTCTGTGTCTCTTTTCTTTCATTATTCAATTATCAGCCAGCAAACAATATTAAAAACACTCTTCTCAAGATTATTAAGGAAACTAAACCTAATTTAGTGCAACTCCTTGGTGGATTCTCACTGAATCACTCCCTTTGTGTCAACTTTCTTGTTTCCCTCAGCTGGTTTTCATAAGATCTCATGTTTGAGCCTGAAAAACACTCCTACATGATTGACTAGAGCACAGGCAGCTCTTGCACAAACACACTTGGTGACAGGCCTTTGATTTCTACCCATAACAGTCTCAAAGTTTCACAAGTCAGCTCAGAGTTTGTGCGTGTGTGAGATTGGATTCATCAGCGTGTGACGCCGACCCCCTCCGGATGATTTGTTTGTTATGTTTCTTCAGTGACTCACACTCAGTTGTTCTGCAGCGCCGTCTGTTTGGGTCTTCTGAACTGTCACAGGACATTGTTTTGTGGAAACATTCTGAATCATGGCAGCGATCACAAAGAAAGCAACCAGAAAACATATGTGCACAATCACGTTCTAAAATAAAATCCTTCCTTCTCTTCTCTTTGTTAGCCAAACATTGTGCTGTTTTATCCTTAGCAGTGTTTAGAGAGAGAAGGTGGTGTGTGTCCATACAGCTGAGGAATTGCAAACATGGTAGCATTCGTTGTGTATTTTCTTTTGTCTGGTTGTGTACGTTTGGAAGATAGTAATTATGGATGCTTGGCACGAACTGAACATTGTAAACCTGCTAGGAACTATGAAACGGCTTGGAGAAAAATGTTTGGCCTATGAAATATGTAACAAGAGCAGTTACAGAAATGTAGTGCAGTTCAAACCTGATCCATAAGCTACCATTTTTCACTTAACCCAAGGTTGCTTCAGGGGAATTCCTCCTGTAATAGGTGTTATTTGGATAAAAGTGTCATCTAAATGAGCTATATAACAGTAAGAGTGACTGAATTTCAGGTGATTATAGTCATTGGGGTGTAAAACGTATAATTGCGTTTATTGTTTCAGAAATGTGAGAATTTTTACTCAGACACTCCTACTATAATTTCCACTGAGCCTTTCTGTTTATATCAAAACAAAAGATCTCTGAATGGGCTTAGATATTATTATTATTATTATTATTATTATTATTATTATTATGTGTGCTGCTGGCCCAAATTAATTCAGTGTTCTTTAGTGACTCACATTCAGTTGTTCTGCAGTGCATGATATATGATATGATATGATATATGACATGATATGATTTGATATTTTTAAATTACTATCAAATTTCTTTTTAATGCTAAACACATCTTTTGAATTCAAATGTCTGTTTTATAATAATATAAAGAATAATCAACAACAACAATAATAATAATAATAATAATTAATGTTGACAAACAAATGCTTAACACATATTTAGAACAAATGTCTTTATAATAATAATAATAATTATATTAAATACATTATTATTATTATCAAATAATATAAAATATTTATTATTATTATTATTAAAATTTCTATTTATTATTGATGGAACAAATGCTAAACAGATCTAACTTTAGCTCAATGTCCGCTACATACAATGTCAAAAAATTAAATGCAAACAACACATTAAAATATGTAATTCTTTGGTATCTCTAATGCAGAGACTATAACTGACCATACAGTATGAAAACTTTGTTGTGCTGATTGCTTTTTTTCTACAAACTTTTGAAGCTTTCAAAACGGTCTCTCCCTCAGATTAAAGCAAGCCCACCACACTAAACTACTTGCATCAGTTATTTGGGGAAGCACAGAGCACATCCCTGGACATCAAGAGACAAATTCTTTGTTTGGAGACTTTGTTGTGGGGGTGTGGGGATTACACTGTTGTTGTTTGTGTATGTGGTGATTGGGGTGTCGATCTGGTGGGATGCTGTTGTCAGGTTGATGACAGGTTAAGTTACCCAGTCATAGATCGTGCATACTTTTTTCACTCTCTTTCTCGTTTTCTCTCTCGCTCTGTCATGTGTTTCTTCTCCCCATCTCTTTTAAGGCTGTAGTTGCTCTCTTTGATATCTTTCTTCCATAACAGGAGTAATGCTTTGCTGTCTGTCTCCATTTTCTATGTCTGTGCATTGGCAAGATATGGATGTTTTTGTTATTCTTTCTTGTGCGGTTTATGGAACGCGCCAATGATCAATTTCTCAATTCACCAAATGACTGAACACACAAAAGTTATCCCATAATAGCTCTATTTAGCACAGAAAAAGTGTTCAGTCTAGCCAGCTCAATAACAGGCCTGCTAGAGATTCAAATGCCTTTATTATGTAAAAACAAATAAATGTTTGGTGCTGAGTAAACATTTTTTTTTTTTTTGATTGTTAGATTATATGATCACCCATGCCCAAGTTTAAAGACATTTTTTTTTTTTTTTACTTTTTGAACAGTTAGTTTGTATTGTCCTGTGTGTTACTATTGAACCATGTAAGTTTAAATTGTATTTTTTCACAATAATTTTTACTGTTCATGAAAGAAGTCTCTCATGCTCACTAAGGCTGCATTTATTTAATCAGAAATACAGTAAAATTACTATAGTTTATTATAATTTTAAATAACTGTTTTCAGTTTTTCTGTATTTTAGAATGTAATTGATTTCTGTGATGGATGAATTTTTAGTTGCCATAACTCTAGTCTTGAGTGTCACATGATCCTTCAGAAATCTTTCTAATATGCTGATTTGGGGCTCAAGAAACATATAAAACGTATTAGCAATGTTGAAAACAGTTGTGCTGCTTAATATTTTTTTTTAGTGGAAACCATGACACATTTTTTTTTTCAGGTTTCTTCGATGAATAGAAAACTCAAAAGAACAGCATTTATTTGAGATAGACATTTTTGTAACATTAAAAATGTCTTAACTGTCACTTTTCATAAATTTAATTCATCCTTGCTGAATAAAAGTATTTATTTAAAAAATATATTTTGTATTAAATTAAAACAAATATATAAAACAATATTATTAAGTAAATTAACATATTATTTAATATATAAAATTTAAACTTGTTTTGATTTATGGGCACATTATAATTTTGATTATGAATTCATGAAAGTATGAATTACTATTAGTTTGGTATTATTGGAAAAATGTGATTTGGCATTTTACGCCTTTGGAAAATATATTATTTCAAATTCCCAGACAATTGGCAAGTGGTAGGCCTACTCATAGTTTTTCTCTTCAGTTAAAATCTTTGCCTGAGAAATCATTTGAACAGATCTTGAGTCCTGATTGGTCGATCATTGATGGATTTTTCTTCTCTCTTTCTCTGTCTGACAGCCGTCTTGAACATGGACTGCACCGTGGTGGATCTGGAGACGCTCCAGGCGCTGTATGAAAACGTAAGTGTCACAACATGACAAGACGTGACAGTCCAGATAAGCAAATGTGATGAATGCTGACATTTCTTATGAAGTATGAATTCCATAAGTGATCATTTATCATATCATTAAACTCTTAAACCTCTCAGAACTGGACAGGATATACCCTAAGATCTTGGAACTTTGCTTTGACACGGTCCGTTCCAAAAGAGAGCCGCGGAAATGTGTGTTAAATACCAAAACAAACATGCAGGCCACAAACGCCGCTGGAATGAGTAAGGTTTACCATGGAGCCGGGGTGCGTGTCACTGTCTGAGGGAAAGAGAGAGAGGAACACGACGACTGTAAGACAGACATGCAGACATGGAACTGACGACAGACAGGAAGACAAATGAAGAGGATGAGGTTTCCCCCTCAAAGAATGAAAAGAGGACAGTCTCAAAAACACTCTGAGCTTTGAGATTTGTAGCTTATGTAACTTATTGGCAGTTACAGACTACGTCAGTTTGACGTGGCAACATAACTCAAACCTCTTTCTTGGAAGATCTTTGACTCACTTTTAGACGATTGGCTGTTATTTTCTTTCATTCTCTTTAAGTGTGTGTGGGTGCTGATGAGTTTGCACACTATGATCGCCATGTGCATTGCAGCAACAGTCATAAATCTTGCTGTCAGCACTAGAGCTCCTTTACATGTTTTCTGTATGCGAGTGTGTGCCGCACGTCATTATGATGAGATAAAGACAGGGCATCATAGCCACACATCATCTTAAGACCTACAAGATGCCAGAACGTTCCTCACACATCTGATAATTATTTCAAAACACTTCATATGTTGGCACTTTTCTTGTGATTTTGCTCCATGTATCATTTTGAGAATATGTAACATTTTATAATAGCTTTCATATTTATATATAGTTGTTCATGAACCTGATTAAAACTAATAATGTATATTTACAATCAAAATACAAAATATGAATATTATACAAAAGTGCAGTTGTTGTATTTAAGTCAGTTGTTGTATTTAACATTTTATTTGGGGAAGTCGTGGCCTAATGGTTAGACAGTCAGACTCATAACCCAAAAGGTTGTGGGTTCGAGTCTTGTACCGGCAGGGATTGTAGGTGGGGGGAGTGAATGTACAGCGCTCTCTCCCACCTTCAATAGCACGGTGCCCTTGAGCAAGGCACCGAACCCCCAACTGCTCCCCGGGTGCCGCAGCATAAATGGCTGCCCACTGCTCCGGGTGTGTGTTCACAGTGTGTGTGTGTTCACTGCTGTGTGTGTGCACTTTGGATGGGTTAAATGCAGAGCACTAATTCCAAGTATGGGTCACCATACTTGGCCACATGGCACTTTACTTTTTTTCACTTTAAAGCCACACTGTTTTTTTTTTTTATTAAAAATAACTATATGAACAAATACACTTTGATAAACCTGTGATTTGATTTATTTTTTAGAGGTGTAGGGACAGATTTTGTTTTTAAAAACAGAAAAAGACAAACAAACAAAAAACATTATTTTTCCAACCGCTGTCCGAACCACATACATTCGCGCAGAGCCGAATCACAACCAAAAACAATGTTCTTCCGCAAGATGCATGCAGTTTTATTTTTCAACCACTAGAGGGCCAAAAGTCACATAGCCTCCTGACTACCAGGAAAAAACAGTTTTGTGAATTTAGTATTTTGTCATGTCATTAAATTGTTTAGAGCATAAGAAAAAATTTGAAAAATACAATTTTGAAAAATGATATTTTATTCAAATGTTATGCCATGTCCTCTGTAGAAGACATCGGGACTTTAAAAAGTCCTGTTTTTTAAGAAATAAAAAGACATGAATAGACATGAAAAGGCAAAAACAGTGAGATTTTTGTTTTAATCACAAATCAATTTTCATTTTTTATACCAAACTTTATATATTTATGAAAGATATTTTTAAAAACCATTTTTCTTTATGCAAAATGTGTGTAAAATGGCCATAAACAAGTTTTTCCATTATATACAATGTATCTAATTTGCATATTAATGTGTTTTTGGGGCAACATA
>NW_015554063.1:455460-457467 GCF_001515605.1 Sinocyclocheilus anshuiensis
GGGAAAGAGAGAGAGGAACACGACGACTGTAAGACAGACATGCAGACATGGAACTGACGACAGACAGGAAGACAAATGAAGAGGATGAGGTTTCCCCCTCAAAGAATGAAAAGAGGACAGTCTCAAAAACACTCTGAGCTTTGAGATTTGTAGCTTATGTAACTTATTGGCAGTTACAGACTACGTCAGTTTGACGTGGCAACATAACTCAAACCTCTTTCTTGGAAGATCTTTGACTCACTTTTAGACGATTGGCTGTTATTTTCTTTCATTCTCTTTAAGTGTGTGTGGGTGCTGATGAGTTTGCACACTATGATCGCCATGTGCATTGCAGCAACAGTCATAAATCTTGCTGTCAGCACTAGAGCTCCTTTACATGTTTTCTGTATGCGAGTGTGTGCCGCACGTCATTATGATGAGATAAAGACAGGGCATCATAGCCACACATCATCTTAAGACCTACAAGATGCCAGAACGTTCCTCACACATCTGATAATTATTTCAAAACACTTCATATGTTGGCACTTTTCTTGTGATTTTGCTCCATGTATCATTTTGAGAATATGTAACATTTTATAATAGCTTTCATATTTATATATAGTTGTTCATGAACCTGATTAAAACTAATAATGTATATTTACAATCAAAATACAAAATATGAATATTATACAAAAGTGCAGTTGTTGTATTTAAGTCAGTTGTTGTATTTAACATTTTATTTGGGGAAGTCGTGGCCTAATGGTTAGACAGTCAGACTCATAACCCAAAAGGTTGTGGGTTCGAGTCTTGTACCGGCAGGGATTGTAGGTGGGGGGAGTGAATGTACAGCGCTCTCTCCCACCTTCAATAGCACGGTGCCCTTGAGCAAGGCACCGAACCCCCAACTGCTCCCCGGGTGCCGCAGCATAAATGGCTGCCCACTGCTCCGGGTGTGTGTTCACAGTGTGTGTGTGTTCACTGCTGTGTGTGTGCACTTTGGATGGGTTAAATGCAGAGCACTAATTCCAAGTATGGGTCACCATACTTGGCCACATGTCACTTTACTTTTTTTCACTTTAAAGCCACACTGTTTTTTTTTTTTATTAAAAATAACTATATGAACAAATACACTTTGATAAACCTGTGATTTGATTTATTTTTTAGAGGTGTAGGGACAGATTTTGTTTTTAAAAACAGAAAAAGACAAACAAACAAAAAACATTATTTTTCCAACCGCTGTCCGAACCACATACATTCGCGCAGAGCCGAATCACAACCAAAAACAATGTTCTTCCGCAAGATGCATGCAGTTTTATTTTTCAACCACTAGAGGGCCAAAAGTCACATAGCCTCCTGACTACCAGGAAAAAACAGTTTTGTGAATTTAGTATTTTGTCATGTCATTAAATTGTTTAGAGCATAAGAAAAAATTTGAAAAATACAATTTTGAAAAATGATATTTTATTCAAATGTTATGCCATGTCCTCTGTAGAAGACATCGGGACTTTAAAAAGTCCTGTGTTTTAAGAAATAAAAAGACATGTTGATACAAAATAGAGGGCAAAGAACTATCAGTTCTCCTTGATTTGGGAAACATTTCTCCTTGCTTTAAAAAAATGACCCCTCTGGGTGGTAGTGTCTTATGTTCATTGGCTTTAATCCTTTGTAAGTCTGTCCATTTTTCTTTATGCAAAATGTGTGTAAAATGGCCATAAACAAGTTTTTCCATTATATACAATATATCTATAAACTGTATCTAATTTGCATATTAATGTGTTTTTGGGGCAACATAAAATGAACAAATAAGTGCAATAATGGGAGTAATAATTAGCAAGATTTTCATTATAATGTCTAATATTTAATAGGAATATTAATACATAATTTTTTCTCTATTTATTTGTTGTGTCTCCCAAAATGTGTAATAAACATGCTTTAAATCCTGGTGTCCTCTACAGTGGACATGTATGAAACTGATGTCCTGTTTCATAACAGGTCATATTTTGATTTGAAACCCCATAACATTTTCCT
>NW_015554063.1:457602-458847 GCF_001515605.1 Sinocyclocheilus anshuiensis
GTGGTCATGGTGAAACATCCAATCATTTGGTATCTCTGAAAAGCCCTGAATGTGCTCGGTACAGGACATCCAGACATTAAAACTGTGACATGTAACGTCTCAGAGAAATCACTAAAACATAATGTCCTCTACAGAGGACAAAACTCCATAGCTGGTAGTCAGGAGGATAGTGGAGTGTTAACAACTAATAAACAGACATGAAGGTGTGTGTGTGTGTGTGTGTGTGTGTGTGTGTGTACCTGGTATTTCTCACGTTATGGGGACCAAATGTCCCCACAAGGATAGTAATACTAGTACATTTGGAAACAAGCTTATAAATCATACAGAATGAGTTTTTTTGAGAAAGTAAAAATGCACAAAGTTTCCTGCAAGGGGTAGGTTTAGGGGTAGGGTTGGTGTAGGGCAATAGCACATACAGTTTGTACAGTATAAAAACCATTACGCCTATGGAATGTCCCCATAAAACATGGAAACACAACATGTGTGTGTGTGTGTGTGTGTGGAATTATGTGTAGCCTATGTGTAGTAACTTTCTGCTGAAAACTATCTTTCCTTCCATCCCTCTGTTTTTCCTCCAACCCACCCACCCATTCCCGCTGTAGCTTGAGGCGATGTTGTTGAGTTTAAATGTTGAGGTTCTTTCTCTTTAGTGTGTGAGACTCCACGCTGTCTCTGACTCCTTCAACCAAAACCACAGAACACCCCCTCACACACAAACACACTCACACACACATAGTATATCCCCTCTTTCCTCTCTCCCGCTTGTTCTCTCTATTCTCTTTTTCACTGTCTGACTCAAGCAAAGTCTGAAGTGTGGATCATACTTTGTTTTTTGGATCATACAAAGACCATAAAGATCATAAAGCAACACACACACACACACACACAAACACAAATACACTCCAGAGAGCATTAGAGTTTATATCACTATTAGATAGTTATAAAATGCTTTATAAGGAGAATATGAGTGTATTTTCCCAAAATGAAATCACATTTTCCTCTCTCTAAGTGTACTTTCATTCTGTTTTTCTTTTAAACAGAGAGCTCAGAAAGAAGAGATGGATCAGATTGAGAAACATATCAAGTCTTCAAAAGATAAAGAAAATGCAAAACCACTGGACAAGCCAGAACAGTATCTATCTATATGTCTGTCTATCTGTCTGTCTGTCTGTATCTGTTTATCAGTCTTGTCTGTCTGTCTGTCTGTCTGTCTATCTATCTATCTATCTATCTATCTATCTATCT
>NW_015554063.1:459758-463038 GCF_001515605.1 Sinocyclocheilus anshuiensis
GTCTGTCTGTCTGTCTGTCTGTCTGTCTGTCTGTCTGTCTGTCTGTCTGTCTGTCTGTCTGTCTGTCTGTCTGTTCCTTAAGTCATTCATTTTGCTCCCTCTCTCTGTTAGGTTTCTGCTGCAGTTGTCAGAGGTTCCTCAGTTCTCGGAGCGGGTTTTCTCTATTCTCTTCCAGTCCACCTTCACAGAATGTATTACATCAGTTCAGCGCAAGCTTGAAACACTGCTGAGAGTCTGTACGGTGAGAGAGAATGTGAAGCACACTAGTCAGATTCTACTGACAGCTTCACCATTGTCGTATTTCAAGTTAAAAGTTCAACTAGAAAGCAGCGAAGAAAACTTCTGTTTCACTCCCTCGCTTCCTCTTCTCCCTCTTCTGTTTAAAGGCTCTACAATCAAGTCAAGCCGTCCTGCAGGTTCTAGGTTTGGTTCTAGCATTTGGTAACATTATGAACGGGGGCAACCGGAGCAGAGGACAGGCAGACGGATTTACCCTAGACATCCTACCCAAGTTAAAAGATGTCAAGAGCAGTGTGAGTAAAAATTAGATCCCTATCACTAGTTTAAAAGGATTATTCACACTAAAATGAAAATTCTATCATCATTTATTCATCCTCATGTCATTCCAAACCTGTATGACTTACTTTCTTCTGTGGGACACAAAAGAATGTTTCTGTCTGTTTTATCCATACAGTGAAAGTCAGTGGGGTCCTAACATTGCACTCTGTTGACTATCATTTTATTTTTATTTTTCCATTTTGCAAAGTGAATTTTCTGTGAATTTGCGAGACTTCAGATTCGTCAGCTGCTATAGATAAAAAAACAAAATGCTTGTAAACTGTAAAAAATATTTGTACTCCAAACCAGTGTGTTTATGAATATGATAATAAATTAAAATAATATGTTAAAAGAATGGTTTGCCCAAAAATGAAAATTCTGTCATTAATTACTCACCCTCATGTCGTTCCAAACCAGTAAGACCTTTGTTCATCTTTGGAACACAAATTAAGATATTTTTGATGAAATCCGAGAGCTTGCCTGACAAAGAAGAGAAGAAATTGTTGAATAAAGTCATTAGTTTTGTTTTCTTTGCACACAAAAAGTATTCTCATAGCTTCATAAAATTATGGTTGAACCACTGATGTCACATGGACTGTTTTGATGATGTCCTTACTATCTTTCTGGAACTTGGTAGTTGCGTTGTAGTCTATGGAGGGTCATAAAGTTCTTGGATTTTATCAAAAATATCTTAATTTGTGTTCTGAAGATGAATGAAGGTCTTAAGGATTTGGACCGACATGAGGGTGAGTAATTAATGACAGATTTTTCATTTTTGGGTGAACTATTCCTTTAAGAAATACAAGTTTGCAAGCAGCATAACAGGCTGTTTTCGTACAGGTAAAAATACCTATAAAATACATGTTTACTAATATTTTCCAAAATATCTTATTTTGCCTTACACAGAAGAAAGAAGGTCATACATGTTTTGAATGGCTTGATGGTAAGTAAATAATGCCAAAATTCAGATCCACCACATAGACCAGCACTGAAATAGCATAAACCTTAGTCTGAACTGCATGGAAATTTGCAGACAGTACTTTGATAGTCTCCTGACCCCACTAACCAGGTCATAAAGAACCGTTCTGGCAGTTATCACTCAATATGAGCGGTTTATACTTTATTATGCCAAGGCGGTAGCCTATATCCACATCCCATGTGGTCTGTGTGTCTGCACACATGTGCATGTGAGCGAGCGCATTTGCAAGCCACCAGGTCTGGCATCTTACTCACAAACGCTTTGAGCTAAATGAGTGTATACAATCCCAAAACATGAAAAATGATTATTCTCCTGTGTTTATTTCCATCTCTCGTCTCCTCCTCCTCTCGCTCCATCAGGATAATTCTCAGAGCCTCCTGTCCTACATAGTTGCTTACTATCTGCGACATTTTGATGAGGTAGGTTTGGCCCACTGTTTATTTCACTGGCTTGACTAACAGACCCCCAGGTCCCTTAGAATCACCCTTCATGGTAGACAAAAAAGTGGCTTTGTTTTTGGTTTCATCACTTTGATTTGCCTTTCTTTCCCTTCACCATATAGACAAATGGCCGCTCTGAATGAGCAGAGGCCTTTGATTGCTTGATGCCCTTTTTGGACGTAGATTAAAAGCGCTGTATTGTAAATACCATCAGCAGTCAGTCCAGATGTTGTGATTACGAGGTCATGTCCAAATTGACAAAATATGATCCACAGGTTGTTGAAGTGCTTCTAACGTTCAGGCAAATAACAAGGAGAGAGCATGTGTGTGTGCGTGTGCATGAAGGCGGCTCTGATCTCCGACAGACGCAGCGTTATTGAGATTGATTTGTTGTGTTTGATGTTTTCATTGTTTTTGGAATCATAATGATCTTTACACACCAAACTATTTGAACAATTCACATTCAATTATTTTTCAAATCAACCATTGCTACATTTATGATCTCATAAACTCAACATCCTGTTTTTTTGTATGATTGCACTTTAGATTTTCCATTGTTTGTGTGTCAGGATGCAGGTAAAGAAACATGCGTGTACCCACTTCCAGAGCCTCAGGATCTGTTTCAGGCTTCGCAGATGAAGTTTGAGGATTTTCAATGTGACCTACGCAAGCTACGGAAAGATCTGAATGGTGAGATGTGGACACACGCAAACGCAAAGCAAATAAATGAATACACACAGGCTTTACACACGCTTCCATGCATATACATGAGATCACATACGTGCAAACACATGTGGACATACACACATACCCACAAACATGAACTCACATACAAGTGTGCATATACAAAAACACACAGACATGTTTAGTTTGTATACACCAGCACCAATGACCCGTGTTCTCCTTTAGAAGGCTCATTGATTTTCAAATGGCTGTTTTTATTGAGCCCCCAGCTGGCTGCCACAATGATCAATACTGCAAACGTGGTTTGTTAAAGGCCCCACCATGTAAATAAATGAGAAAAAGGGGTCATTTCAGCACTTTTCCTAGGGGTCTAACCTGTTTTTACAAGCCCAAAGCACTTAACTCCAGGTTTCTGCAGGTGAACTGTCCTTATGCCATATTTATACATTACCATTCAAAAGTTTGGGACCAGTATGAATTATTTTTTTTATTTTTTTTTTGAGTTCACAAAAATACTTTTATTGAGCATGGATATATTAAACTGATCAAAAGTGACAGATAAATCAATACTATTCTGTAAATGCTGTTCTTCTAAGCTTAATTGTGGGGGGGGGGGGGG
>NW_015554063.1:463513-472610 GCF_001515605.1 Sinocyclocheilus anshuiensis
TAAGCAGCACAACTGACAATCAACATATTAGAATGATTTCTGAAGGATCACGTGATACTGAAGACAGAAGAAACGACTGCTGAAAATTCAGCTTTCCCATATAAAATAGCTTGCATTTTATAATATATTAAAGTAGAAAACTGTTATTTGAAATCATAATTTCATAGTATTACAATTTTAATGTACTTTTCATCAAATAAATGTAGCCTTGGATCAAATAAATGCAGCCAATTCTTTCAATTTAGTTTGATAGTTTGAGTTTTATATAACATTTAGACATTCTGGTAATAGGAATGAAAAATTCATGATTACAGTATAAATCCATTCATATTTTTGTTTGATAGTCCACATTTTCTAAAGGTTAACACATCTTTTCACTTACCATTTGTGAAAAAATTAAATAAATGTATAAATGAATTTCAGATTCTCTTTTGTACCCTGCTAGTATAGGAAATTCCATATATTCTGGTGTTTTTCAAAAGAAACTAGCAGGCAGGTAAAAGGCTTAAACTGCCTTATAAGTACTCGCTTTGCTCCCTGACCAGTAAAGCAGTTTATCAGGGTCTTCAGGAGGTTAGTGAGATTGGTTCAGCTTTGTGCCGCAAGTCAAAGGTTGTACGACAAGTGCACGACGGTGTGAATGAGGTGTAAGAATCCGATTACACGCTCAAAGCCGAGTTTAAATTCCTGCAAACATTTTCATTGCCAACACAAAAATACACACACACTCACACAGATGTGGAAATACTCACATTCCACTGTCAGTGTGTTTGGCTTGTTCAGATCCTTGAAAAAAATACTTGTGGATGTTGATGTGGTCAAATTAGAACACTGCCCTACATCAAAAACACATTTACAATCAATCACTTATCCAGAGTGAGATTGTCTACCACTCACAAATAATAACGTCCAAACCCTTTTAGTTCCACTCGAAGCAGTCATACATATCAGATGGATTTGCATTTGGCTCATGGAAATTTCGATTGAAGGATGGTCGCTTTGATGCATTGCTATACAGCCTATTAGCTTTGCCCCTGCTGTTAGCCATATTTTCGCGTGCCTTCGCTTGAATCCCTAGTTGGCGATTTGCATTGTTAATCTTTTAAAAGCTTATTAGTTAGGCCCACTATACATGTGGTTGATAAATTGTAAATGTACTTTTCCAGAGCTTGTATAGCTAAATCGTTTTGGCGTACACCTGCTGAACAGATCAAGCCTACGTTTGTTTAACGCAGGCAAATATTTCTTCTCTGGCAATGTTCTGTGTTTCTCTGAATTCTCAACTGTTCACATCCCTAAAATCTCCCCGTGGCCCAATAAGCATGGCTTCTTTCTTACTCCAGGCTCATACAATAAATGGATCATCACTACATTAGCAAGCTAAGCTAAGCGCTAAAGCAGATGTGCGACACTGACAGCTGGAAGGGGCACAGAGTTATGCGGGCGACCCGGCAGGTCCTTGCTTTCACAGAGCCCTTGATCCAGCTGGCAGGGACATTAGCATGTGTGTGTTTACATTGCGCTGATTGCCATGCGAGGCTGTGATCCATCACCGACTGTAGTGATGGAGTGTGACATGGTGAAGCCTGTCGGCCTGTTGTAAGACTCCAGGTGTACAGCAAACAGAAGCGAAGGAAAGGTTCATGAAATGGGATTCATTAGCATCTGTTAGCACAGGTCACAGATTGCACATTTTTCTCTGTAGTGATAATCTATGAAGTGTTGGAAGTGGAAGCAGGAGGAATGTACTGTAACATGCTAACCTGCTAATAAAGTCCATGCTAGTTGAAATGCTAGTGCTGGTCCTGACAGTTTAATCAGTGAAGACTGGTTGAGAGAAGTTTAGCCGTGTGGGGCCAATGCTGTGCTAGTCTTTTTAAGATATCTGGCTGACTTGCCCAAGAATCCCTACAATGTGTCTTTTAATTAATTAATCATTTTGTTTGTTTCTTTCTCATATCTGTGTTCCTACTCTCTACTTTATTTTACAGCCTGTTCAGCAGAAACAGAAAAGGTGTGTAATGTCTCATCTGAGGAGCACCTGCAGCCCTTTAAGGACAAAATGGAAGAATTTCTCACTAGAGGTAAAAAACATTGCAAACATAAGCCCTGTTCAGACGGTTATTGTTTTACATGGGGATGTTATGTTACTTTCTGATTTTATTGCCACTCCAGAAGGAAATTTCCTTTTGCATCTCGTGGATTTAAACAAAAAGTAATATTAGTCATAAGAAATGTATTATTGGAGTGAATTCCAAAGACAGCATTTATTTTTGAAAAACATCATTTGTGGGAGTGCATTCCAAAGGCGGTTCATGATACAGTTTTTTGACATCTCCAGGTGTTTTTTACTATGAATCGACCATGCTCTGAGATGCATATATATATATATATATATATATATATATATATATATATATATGCATCTCAGAGCGTGGTCGATTCATAGTAAAAAACACCTGGAGATGTCAAAAAACTGTATCATGAACCGCCTTTGGAATGCACTCCCACAAATGATGTTTTTCAAAAATAAATGCTGTCTTTGGAATTCACTCCATATATATGCCGGCAACAAATGAATAAATTAAGAGTGGGTTTTTTTTCAGTTGTACAATATAAACAAATATTTATATTTAAATACTCACTTTTTATTTTACATACAGTAATGTTTTTCTAATACATTACTTATTTTAAAATAAAAAATAAATAATATTTAATAATAATCACAAAATAACATTGTTATTTTATAGTCAGTTATTAAAAACAGTGGGAATGTAACCTATCAAAACTCAAGTGGAAGGAGAATTTCTTAAAAAACGATTCACTTTATGGTTACTGAAAAAGGTTCGAGTTGGTTCTTGTAACAAGTAAACCCAAATGGAAGTTTTTCCAAAATTGTTCATCGATTGTTCATTCAGGGTGGTTCACACTCAACAAAAACAAGTCATCAAAGTAAAAAAAAAATGTCAGCTTTTTAAATTTATTTTATTTTCTATGCAAATGCACTTCCCAACAAAATAATTCTAAAACGATTCAGTCTTTTCAAATATAGCTATTCAAGTCATCTGATGAAAATGCCTGTACTTTTTAATATCACGATATACAGTGGGTACGGAAAGTATTCAGACCCCCTTAAATTTTTCACTCTTTGTTATATTGCAGCCATTTGCTAAAATAAAAATTTAAGGGGGTCTGAATACTTTCCGTACCCACTGTATACTGCAGATAGTATGCCCTATTATGTGTCATTTGCCTATATGAATAAAATGGCATCACTCCCTCGTCCAAATACGTATTACAGAGAAGCCATGCAAATATTCTTTTACAGACGTCACCTTGGGAAACAGTTAAAGTCTGAATAATGCTGGGATGGATGTACAGTGACCCTGTGTGAGAGGAGAGATGAGGTGCTGAGAAATAAATGTGACAGAGGCTCTGTGATGGCCTCTGGGAGCCAACAAGAATTCTGGGAAATACATCTGACCTGACCCAGACCCAATCGCTCCAACATTATTTATGTAAAGCTAGTGACATGAAAAGAGAGAGTCCTTAATTTCATTAATCTCACTAATTTCATCCACGTTCCACCCCAACGTGTTAATCGCTAATTCAACCCTTTCAGTATTTTGTTTCTGTGATGAAGGCTAGCCGAACGATCCGGCGATTGTGTTTTATTATAATTGCTCTCCTTCTTGTTTATTTACCTTCTCTATTCTCCATCTCTGCTTCGAGCCATCTCTGTTTGATATGGTTTCTGTTCTCTGGTTTATTTCCTCTGGTTTATTTCCTCTAAGTGTGTCTGAGTCAACCTGCCTGATCTGTCTGTAGCACTGAAGACTGTTTCTGTTGGCACTTTATTCTCGTCAACAATTCATTGGCCTCTTTTCATCTTTCGCACTCCAATCATCTTCAATTACCATGGCGTAACCTCTTTTTCCATCGCTCAACTTGGAGTTAGCTGGAACATCTTTCTATTTTTCATTCTCTGCTTCACTACAGGCTTAAGCAAATGCTTAATGCGTTGCCATCTCTCTTTCTTTGTATTCAAATTGGTCCTTGTAACAAAACCCACATGTGCTCTGGCGGCAGGGTGGGGTCCTCGCTGAACGGCCCCCTCCTCATCTCTACCCCTTTGATCTGGAGACTCGTGGGTCTCCTTCACTGAGCTCTCAGATGGGTGACATGACCACGGAAAGACCCCCTTCAACCCTCCACACTGCCTCCAGTTAGAGAAACAGACAGAACGGGGATCGGAAAAAAAGGACTGGTCTTATTTTTTGTTATTTGTATGATTTTGAAACTCCAGGAGAGTAACAGTCTCTGGCTCCAGCGCTCCAACCACTACTGTTTATTTTTCAGAGCATGAAATTAACTACAGAAAGGAAGAGAGGAAGAAAAACTGAGTGAGACAGGCGTGTGTATGTGTGTGAAAGATAGAGACCGTCTCTGTGCTGTTTGGTCTACATCTTCTCATACCATTTTTTTTAATGCTGTACTATTTCCTCTGCCCTGGGCACTGAGAAGCAATGTGATAATCCATTTACCTTGGTAACAGGTACAATATATAATAGTAATATTTATGAAAGCCTCAGCTATCACCACTACCGATCAAAAAGTTGAATGCTTTTTTTGAAGCACAAATGCTTTGAGCAACATTTTAAGTCCGTTTAAAATGTTGGGTCCATGAGGTGTGAACTGAAGTGATCTGTGTTTTGGGGATTCTCGGGTTGCACAGAATTGTAGTGGTGAGTGGTATGAAAATGTGTACGAATACTGGGCTCGTCATTCAATTTATTAGTGGATCACAGCAGACTCTCCATGCAGGAGTAAATGAAGTGACATTGACATTACCGCGGTAATGACTTCAGAGACCTGCTTCTCCGTCTGCAGTCAAACTACGCCTCATCAAATGTTCATGCTGAGACTATTTGCTAATATGATTTTACAATGATTTGCTCCTTGACATTTTATGTCAGCGGATTACAACTGGCTTACGTGTAATCAGATTTTCGAGGGTTTATGTTTGTCATGAAGATCATAACCTGCAAAGACTTACAGAGACATGTATGCGCAATCTCACACCTCTCACTTTGACTGAAATGGGAGTCTGTTTGTTTAAAACTGGAACAAATCTCTGATAGCCTTTTCCTGATAACCCATGTCATTCAGTGACAAGCAAAACAAAACCATATTTTAAAAGTATAAAAGTCTGTGTCACATTTACAATGTCCTATTTTTATTCCCACAGCCAAAGCAGAGCTGGAGCTCCAGGAAAAACAGCTCGCTGACACGCAGAGGATGTAAGTTGCCTTACTGTGTTAACCATGCCAAGTCTCTTGTTCACTTATTATTGTGTCATATTGGTTATGTCTCCTCTGAGTGTGTGTTTGTGCATTAGCATCCACCTCTCTATCTCTCTATTTCAGTGTGATTTTCCCTCACTTGTGGATTACTAATAGTGCAGTTCGCTAAGATTGATTGACAGTTTGTAGACTGTCTTCTTTAAAAGTGTCTGTTTTTCAAAACCTTGGCTCTTGGAGTGGAAAAAAGAGCAAATATGCCACATCAGTTAATTCTAAAGGTCTTTGTGTTCATTGTCTGAATGTTGCCTTTTCTTCCAAGTACTAGTCTTAAGATTGCTGTGGGCGAAAATAAATTACACTTGTCGTTCTTTATGTAAGAGCATTATTTTTATAAACTAAAATTTCACATTTCACATGCTTGAAGTAAGCCGATCAGTTTCACAATTCCTCAGTGTAAACTTTCTAATCTTATTTTGGAATATTTTGTTCATAGTGTCATGCTTTTCTTTGAATGCTTTCCAGTTTTCTGGAGCTGAGCGTGTTTTTCTCAGTCAAGCCTAAGGCGGGAGAGAAGGAGGTTTCACCAAACACATTCTTCACAGTGTGGCACGAGTTTTCATCAGATTTTAAGGAGCTCTGGAAGAGAGAGAATAAATGCCTACTGCAGGAGCGGTGAGGAATATTATGCCTCTGTTGCTATTTTGTTTGTCTGATTGTCTTCACTGCAAGTCACCTTTATTTCTATAAAGTTGTAAAACAGCTCTAAAAGACAATAGTGTCATTATTTAGCTCAAGTCAGTCACTGCAATTCATTGAATTTAATTTGCATATATTTTAGGTTGAAAGCTGCAGAAGAGACTTTCAGACAAGCACGAGAGAAGGCTACCTACAACGTAAAACCTAAACATGCATCAGGGATAGTAAGTATTTAAAAATCCCTTGATTCACATTACAAGCAATGAATAACGGACTCTAACAGTGTAAACTCTAATTGCAACCATGACGTGTTTCACTTTCTTCTCACTCAGAAAGCCAAGCTGGGACAGAAGATGTGAATTTCTGCTGTACTGAATCCAACAAAACTCCTTGTTTAAAACAAAAAGTGGATCCCATTGCAAGAAACAAAAAATATCCATGTCCAGGCACTCACATAGCAGGCAAAATATAAAAAGCCTTTATTGTAAGACAAGGCTACCTGTTAAAAAACACCAACACGTATCAGCCCAAACAGGCCTTCGTCAGGGTGTCATATTTTGCCCGCTATGCGAGTGCCTGGACGTGGGTTTTTTTGTTACTTGCAATGGTATCCACTTTTTGTTTTTGACATTTTGTTCACTTTCTGGAGCACCCATAGTCTCGTTCGTGAGTACCTGATGCGCCCCATGTCAAGACTTTTTTCTTTGATTAAAACTCCTTGTTTGCCCGGTTCTTTCTTTGTTTTCTACTTAACAGTTACTTCAGTATAAGAATAGCCATGAGAAGGTTTGCATTATTTTAGTACATGAACGTGGTCAGAATTTTGTCATTTCTGTAGTTTCATATGAAGACAATCAAAGCTTAAAGTGCCCATATTATGATCATTTACAAGTTATTTTTTTATTTTTGCAGCCTACTAGAAGACATTTTGATTTAAAAATCATTTTTCTCATTTCTCATGCATTGCTGTAGCACCACTCTCTCTTTTACTTCCTATCTCTTTAAAGCCTACCATTCCAAAAAGCCAAGTCTGATCTTGGTCTGCTGGTCAACTGCTTACAGCATGTCAGAAATGTACCTTTACAGTTTTTAGCTCCAACTATGACGTCGTTGGAAGTCCATTCTAATTGTTCTTTGAGGGTGGGCCAAAGCAAGCCAGTCTGTGAGCATTATGCAAATGTATATCATGGTGACATAGAAGCTAAGTCATGAAATAATGGCAGGGCAACAAACGAGGCGTTTCAGGCAAGTGTTTTCTGTTAGAGAGATTAACTCCCTTTGGCATGGACTTTGTAATTTTGCAGATCGTTTACATGCACAAACACAGTACAGAAAAGGTAAAATAAAAAAACATAATGCTGAAGGTGCACTTTAAAGCCATACATTGAAACAGTCTAGCTACTATTTTACAAAAGCACATTGAGTATTTAGTATACATTGATTAGTATACACAAAATCTGCACATTTATTTTCATATCTTCTGTCAAGAAAGTACCAAAAGCTCTATTGTAACCTGTGTATTTAATTATCATAAAATAGCACTCTTATTTGTAGGTGAAAGCCACAATATTTAATGAACTAGAGCAGATAAATAGTGGATTTCATACAGGTTGACTAATTAAACAATCTGCTTCTAAATAATGTTTGTTTATGCTGAACTGGCAATGACATTTAAGAAAATGGAATAACTGAATACATAAAGAAATGGCAATCTCAGATATAATATCTATGTAAAGTCATAAAAATGTGTGTTTTGGTGATTGATATGAAGAGCCACAGCCATCTTATTCTTTAAATGGAAATTTGATAATATTCTGCATCCATAGTTTCCTCTACAGGTGTTTATATACTTCAGCCTATGAAATTGACATAGAATTGAGTGATATGTTGTGAGTTTCTCTGTTCCAACTGAACTGTGAGGTGTTTAATGAACGGTTGTTGAGAAACATATGCAAATATTATGATTTATGACTTATACCATTCTTTGTTTTGTGCGTACAGCTGTTGTCAGTAGTTCAATAACCTTTAATTTACCTAAATGCATTTTCAATTAAATAAGCTGACAGCTTTATAGCTCATGCGTGATCATTGCTGTGCTATTCTCTGTGTGTTGCATTAAGAAATGAAGAACTGAAGCAGCTGCCGAATGAATAATTTCCATTTCCATTAGGAGAAACTGTAGAAACTTACAAACACAAAGGTGCATAGAAAATACGAAAAAAAAAAAAAATCGTATTGTAATGTGAAATAATAGATTTATTTTTAGAAGACATGTTTATTACATATTTTACATATATTCATAGATTTTCTATGGTTGCTTTGTCATATAATTTTCTTTATCTACACATTTTTTGCTATTTTGTTAAATATTGTCATTAATGCAAACGTGCCTGTTAGACTTTAAGGTAAAGATTTAAACCATTATGAATCTCAGTTTATGTTGTGCACATGACTCATCATAACTCAAACTCTCTACGGGCTTGATCAAAGTCAGCCCAGAATGGATGAACTGAAACCAGCGGCATCATTTCCATCGGATGCAGCAAAGCTAATGGCAGCACCAAGTCAAAATATAGTTTATCCCCAACTGACAGCCTGTTCTTAGTCAAAATATAGCAACCCCCCCCCTCTAATTTCCTGTCGATAAGGTCCACAGTCACCCAGCATCCTTTCATGTCTTCTCCTGTCCTTTATTAGCGCTGATATATACAACGGCTGGGTAGGTAAGACAAGATGGTGAAGATAGATGGTGGTCAGACCGCTTCCACTGTTCTCAAGTATCAAGACTAATAGAGTGCAACAGTGCCCTCCCAATATTTCAGCAGCCTTGATTCCGAAAGTATTTCTCCCATTCATTTTTCATTGACGGATTTTTAACAATTTTTTGTTAAAGAGTTAAACCAATAGCTAAGAAGTGAATCACAACATTACAAAATTAAATTTTTTTTTTTGAAAAAGACAAAGCTACAAGACAAAATACTAATCAAAATTAAAACTGTATAAATATAAAACTATTGATTTAAAGATGTTGATTATATATAGAAATTATATATTGAGTTTTTTTTTGTAAAATATGCATCTATATATATATATATATA
>NW_015554063.1:472620-474829 GCF_001515605.1 Sinocyclocheilus anshuiensis
TAATGTAGTTAGAGTGTATGGAGACTGGCTATTACACAATTCGCAGTGGCCAGCTCTTTTCTGATTGGTTTTTGCAGAATTATGGGTAATGTAGTTTTTCATCAGGAATGCAAACATTTAATATAATTATTTACAAAAAGGAGAACATGGTTATGGCTTCAACAGAGGCATATACCATCTATTAACAACATCAGGTCTGTCTCTAAAGGTTTGTAAGTTATCAATTAAAATGAGTTAAATCAATTCCCCAATGGAGAAAAAGCATGGGATTTTTACTTCCGGAACCCTGACTGTTGCACTCTATAGAGAATCAGTATTGCTGAGGTAAAGCAGGAGATAGCTGGAATACAGATGCTCCATGTTTTGCTAAAGAAAACCTTTCAAGAGGTCAAAGGTCAATCACTGTTCATTTAAAACACATGAATGTTATTTACTGTTTCAGTCTTGTATGTAATTGTACTCTCAGCTTGAATATATTTGTCAAAAAAGAAGAAAAATCCAGCTTTGTGTTCCATTGCTGCTCGGCAGCTATTAAGCATTCCCGGGTAGCATACTGTGGTACAGTCCAGACATAATGAAGGTGGCCAGTCTTCTGATTAGCTGTTGTCTTTGGCAGGTTTCACACATTGATTGTTGGGCGGCCCCAGTTTTTCCAAAAGGATTTTGAGGCATTGTTTCATTTGTGTGCCTTCTCAGTACGCGGCATTGACGTTAACAGACACACATTTGCACTGCTTGATTCGCTGCACTTTCCGTTGCCGGTATGGCGGCTGGAGCCCAGGACAGTGAAGCCGTACGGTGACCGTAGTTATTCTGCTGGGCCGACAGAAAGCACAGGACTGGAATGAAGTGTTGTGGTCTGGCGTGGATGCTGTTTTTCGACTTCGATGTGAGGTTTGAGATGTCAGGTGGCGGGGGATGTAGAAGGAGTTACACTGGCCGTAGCAGAACCTGTTGATGACTGTGCGGCTCAGGCACCCCTCCAGGCTCACTGTTTGACGTAACGGCTGTGTTTTGCACCAGTCGCTCTTCAGGTACTTCCTCTCGGTGACCACCAGGGCCTCGCGACTTGACGACAGCAAGTCGTGTTTGCCCTTCTGTCGTCGTGCTGATGTGTGCTGGGACAGTGACGCTAGTGTGTGGGATGGTGATGACAGATCATTGCCTTTTAGCTTGTAAGGGGAGGGGATTGAACCCTGGGGCCGTGGCTTCTTGGTCTCTGTCGATACAAAAAGGGTCCATGCCAAAATGGCAGGTATTGCCAGCTTCCAGAACATCCTGAGAAAAATAGGGAGAAACTTTAGTGCTTCTGTTAGGGATTCAAATGTATACATTGTCAAAGGAATAGTCTTTCATTATACTAGGGCTGTGCAATTAATCACATGTGATTGTCATGCGCATCTCGTCAGTAAAGCCGGTTCCGTGATTGGTAGTAAATCGCCATCACCTGCTTTCAGATGGAGCGGCATTCACTACACAGAGCCGTAGTGTACTGACAAGCTAGGCGATATCGCGTTCATAATCGAATGCGATTAATCTGCGATTATGAACGCGATATTGCCTAATTGTCAGTGAACTACGGCTCTGTGTAGTAAATGCTGCTCAATCTGAAAGCAGGTGATGGAGATTTACTACTAATCACGGAACCGGCTTTACTGACGAGATGCGCATGACAATCGCATGCAATCACAGACAAAAGAAAGAAGAAGAAGAGTGTTAGGCAATTTGCATAGGCCTAATTTTGCCTAATTCACTCACCACATGAAACACACACACACACAAAAAAAAAACTGACCAACAAAACCAGAAAAGGAAAAAAAGAGAAGACCGTTAAGCTGTGTAATAACACCCCTCCAAAACGCCATCATTCACCACCACATAACAAACACAGAAACACACATCTATTTTTATTTAGGCCTATTTTGTCCTAAACATGCATTTAGTAACATTTAACTGACCAAAATTAACGACAAAGAGCCCGGCGCTAAGATTCCCGGGAAATGGAATTCCCCTGCCCAGATTCAACGACGTCTCACACTAAAAAGAACCAACTATTAAGATTAATTCTTCTTTTAATGAAGTTTCTTAAGGTTGTGAAAAATATTATGGATCTTTATTTGGCGTAGTGTGAATGTTTTGTTTTTGTGTTAAGTTTTAATTTTTGTAATGTTGTTAGCAAGCTCTTCACAAAAAAAAAAAAAAAAAAAAT
>NW_015554063.1:474964-477801 GCF_001515605.1 Sinocyclocheilus anshuiensis
GCAGGACACCGGCCCTCCAGGACCGAGTTTGGGCACCCCTGGACTACACTGTTCACGCTGTATGTTTTTTAATCACTAAAAAGAACCCACTCATAAGATTAATTCGTTTGGGACAGTATTCGCGCTATGTTTTTGATTCACTAAAAATAATCTGCTCATACGAGTCATCCCCGCGGGAATCAGGCGTGAAAGCACTTTTTACGGAGCGTCATTCTTAAAAAATGGAAACGGTTGTGAGTAAAAAAACGGTTCTCAGTCTTGTACTCATTACTTGTAAAAACACATGCAGCCTACTCGTTACTTGTAATTCACCCTTACAAAACGTGATGGTATCAAATATTACAAGTTCCAAGATACCGAAAATGATTATGAGGTGTTAACATGGTACATACAGTATCCACAGTTTATCATCATGACATATCTGTACAACCATGGTGATAACTTGGTACTTTGTGGCAGTTGTAGATGAATAGACTGATGACTGCAGTTTTACGGCACTTTGTCTATTCTTAAAAAGCAGCGGTTCTTATGTAATGCTGATAAAGTTGAACCCTGTCTTTGGTCTGAACTCTCAAACTTGTTTATCATGATGGCGCCTTCTGTCAGTTTTGCTTTAGATAACCCTCTGATAACCTCTGACATTTGTGATACTCTACATCCACTGGCATTGTCTGTTTCATTCATGTTCACTCTCCTCTCATTGCCAACAACCTCTTTTATCTTGTCTGCTAGGTAGATTGGGAATAAGGCACAGTTGTATTTCATCTGTTTAAAAGACATAGTCTTTAGTTTGTTTTTATGTCCCAGAGGCTTTTTTAAAGGATTTTTATGTTTTTCAGGACAGACCAACCAGAAGAGCTCACAGAAAGCCTGGAGCTAAACAACACCAGAAGGTTACATAAAGAACTATTACATTCTTTTTCACATGATAAAAAAAGAAACGTTGAGCAACATTCAAGTCGAGAAAATATGAAACTTTCTCTAAAAGACCATACATGCACAGACATAACACAATCTTGATCTGTCAGGTTTACGTTTAAACATTTAATTTTTATTTTTTTTTTTTCAAAAAGAGGTACCTTTGATTTCATTCTCTTTGGGAATCATTAATCCAAAAATTTTAATTTATAATTTACTAATCCTCACATCATTTCAAATCAGTATGACTTTCTGGACTGAAGCTTTCAAGCTTGAAAAATGATTCAAAGCACCACATTCAAAATCTTCTGAAGCCATAATATAGCTTTGTGAGAGAAACAGATTGAACTTTAAGGTGTTTTTCACTGAAAATATTTGTATATTCATAAGAGTTCAAGAGCTCTGATTCATGAACAAACTGTTCTTGAGTCAAATCTTTTTAGTAATGATTCTTCAGTTCAATCTACTGACTCAGTAATTGCAGCTTACTGGAGTAAGTTCAATATCAGTTCACATAAAGCACACAAACACATAAAGCTATTGTATGACTTAAGAAGACATCAAATACAGTACTTTTATGATATTGTATGGTGCTTTTGCTCCTTTTTGAAGCTTGAAAGCTCCAACTCCGATTCTTTGTAACTGAATGGAAAAGAGCGGCTAGCACAGCCTTCAGAATTTCTTTTTCGAAACAACACAAGGATGAGTAAAAAAAAAAAAAAACACTTATATTTTGGGTTAACTGTCCCTTTAAGCTCTATAAATCTGGGTTACTGGGGAGAATCGGCTACTTCTGAGGCTACAGTTAACTGTGACTCACACGGTGGCAGAAGGGAATGGATTAATCATCCGTATCTCCCTCCGTCAGTGTCGCCGGCAGCCATTAATGCTGTTTACTTTTACACCAGTCCCAGAATGCTCATGCAAATAAACAGGGCCGCCCATCAAAAGGGAATGCTACAGAAGCCATGAGGTTACGAGGAAGTGGCCTTTATGTCTTTGCTGAGGCAGGGTTAAATAATGAGGGCTTTGCTTATGCCGGTGGTGAGATATGCAGGGAACATGTAAACAGTGGGGAGAGCACCATGTGAATATTATTAGATCAGGATGTGGAAAGTTTAGCAGTTTTGGGGTTCTCTCCTTCAGATGACCACAGGCTGAATAGAAGGCTCGGTTTACTGGTAGCTCAAGATTATGTGTGAAGAGACAGGGAATGCCAGGATGTGACAGTGACTCAGAGGACTGTGACATACATACACAAACAAACACACCACCTAGCTGACTTGTCTATAACTGAAACACATTTCAGATTGAGAAAGTGAATCACACACACAGACATACACAGACAGAGGGGCTATAAATCTCCCCTGAGAAAAATTGTGGTTTGGAGATAAAGACAGTGTCTAGTTGGAACATATGCAAGAAAATAAACACAAAACCTTCTATCTCTCTCCCATCTGTCTGTGTATGTGAGAAAGTCAAGGACAGATCATCCACACTGTAAAAAATAGTGTGAATTTACAGCCCAAACTTGACTGCAGTTACTGGACCTTTTACTGCAGTTTTTATACTAGTATTTTTACACTTTATTGTAATTGAAATGTATGATATAGCACAACTTTTTTATAGCACAGCTGTTTTTTTTTACTACAGTAATGTTATGGGATTTCCCAGCATACACGGCATCATTAATAAATGATTATGATTATATTAAATAAATATGCAGTTCATTTTCTTTACCTAGAATTATGTGGCAACACTTTACAATCAGTTAATTCAGTAGTCAACATGAAATAACCTTAGCATTATAGCAATTCAAGTTGTATTATGTATTAAGTGCGTATTATGAATGAATGAACACAAATTAACAATGAACTGTGTGTGTGTGTGTGTGTGTGTGTGTGTGTATGTGTGTGTGT
>NW_015554063.1:477899-483061 GCF_001515605.1 Sinocyclocheilus anshuiensis
TGTGTGTGTGTGTGTGTGTGTGTGTGTGTGTGTGTGTGTGTGTGTGTGTGTGTGTGTGTGAAAAAATATAATAATGCAATATTGTGCTAGAATAACTTTTTACAGTATTTTGTAAATGGCCTAGCTATTCATCCATCCATTCTACAAATCTTATGTGGGGTCATGGGAGAGCTGGATCGTGGAGAATGTGCAAACTCCACACAGAAAGGCTCAGATGGGAATCCAACCTGGGATTTTCTGGGACTCTCCCTGAGGAGACAGTCCTACCAATAAGCTACGATGCCACCAAATGGTCTAGTCCAGGGGTGTCCAAACCTGTTCCTGGATGGCTACTGTCCAGCAAAGTTTAGTTCCATTCCCAATTAAGCATATTTGAACCAGATGATAAAGGTCTTCAGACTCACTAGAAATGTCTAGGCAAGTGTGCTGGTGCTGGTTTGGAGCAAAACTCTGCAGGACATTGGCCCAGTCCATACTTTTACACTGTGAACAATCCTGGCAGTATTTAACATGGCACTGGTACTCATGGAATAAAATTTCCATAATGTATATGACATAGAAAAGGATAAACAATAAATGAATAATATGATATGCTAAATTAATCCCTTTTCTAATTTCCTGAATGCTTTGTGTTTGTTTCACCCTAAAACAGCTATTTCACATCGAAAATTTCTTGAAGATCTTGTTCCCACAGCTGCTAAAAACAGTTTGAGCCGAATGACTGATGTAAGAGAATCAGTGTAGTGTAAAACAACCAAACCACAAGTACCAGCATCTCTCATTGAGCAGAAGCCAGCATGCACAGCCAGTGATACCAGCATTTGACCGACCACGGTCAAAACCCACAGCGAGCCTTCCCTCACACTTCCACAACATCTCCAACCCAAAACAACAGTCACACGAAGCCACATGTCAAACCCTGAAGCTCTCTCTCTATCTCACACCCATACACACATTAAAACACACAAACATCATCGCACGCATAAACACTAACTGGCGCCACAAAATTATGAATTTGACAGGAGTTATCATCACAGCAATTATGTACCTCCCTCTGCCACAAGACAATCTCTTTACAGAATACTTATGCAACATACACACACATTTACTGACTGCATTCAAACAAATTCCTCAAGCACGTTCCCTTTTGCTATTGGTTGGTCAAATGGAACAATGTTTGGATTGCATCGAGCTCGTCACACTTTTGAAGGGAATTAACCTATACACATGGCTTACTTTAGATGTCTCTTTGTGTTAGAAAAAGTATTTTAATGAAAAATACTTGAACAAATTACTTCAAGTTCAACATTACAGTTCTGCAGCATGGAAAGCTCTAACATGAAAAATGAATTTATTCAAATCCAGATGCCGAGCCATTATCACACAAAAACTCACAATCGCAGGTGTCATTTCTGATTTCAGAAACGTTTTAATGCTTTTTAAACATGTCAAGACTACATCTGCCCTGAAGCCCAGTCTAAACCTATTATTTCTCAGATTTTTTTCCTTAGACATTGTGTAATTTGAACATACTGTACAAATGTCTGCAATTTTAAGTGTATTTTTAATGTAAAGATGACAACTTTAGTGACCAGTGGGCACATATCTCTGTATAGAAAATATTGGAAAGATTACGATAATGAGAGGTTCGCCCACCAGTTGTCAGGTGCATTCCTGAGTAAACACCTAGAAATGGCAGCATGAATTAAACTCCACCACATGACAAGCTGTCAAAAGTTGCTTCTAATATTATTTCCACTTCCAGTTGTTTTTAAAACATCTATATATAGTCACTTCAAAAAGAATGAAAGAAAATTCAACAGTTAATTTTTTCATGTCCATTTTCCTTTGTTATTCCACACCACAACAACCAGGATGTTTTACCATGAGAACATGAATGTTACCCTTTGAACCTTACATTGTACTGGAGACTAAAGACAAGTGGCCATCAACAATTTAGGATTTAGGATAAGTAAGATTGTACAGAGAGGTTTGCAAACTCCAGATGAATCTAGATTAGATTTCAATTGAGGATACAGTATGAAGTGTTTCCACAGTGTGATTTGTCACCATGTGGTATATGGGTATCTGTATCAGAGAGAGTAGATGGAATATCTGTGGTTTGGGACTGTTGGGTCAGACTCATGTTGCAATACATAGCTGAGGTTTGAAGTGTGGTTGAACAGTTCAACCATATCAGTGACTGAATTCTCTGATGGCTGTCTTCACATAATGCTTTGAGTCTGACTTCAGCTCCATCAAATACACACACAACACACAGTCAAGTCTATCTTTCTCAAGTATTTCACATCTACTGTTGTTAATGTAGGATAATTAGAGTTATAACAAATGAATCCTAACCTAATCTTATTATAACAGCATAAACCTTCCATAACATTAACCCTAACCAAACCCTACCCTAATCATAATTATATGTAACTATACTCTAGCCCTCAATCATAGGCACACACATTGCCATCATTCTCAATAGTACTGGTTAATGAAGGAGTGGTGGGGAATTAGAAGGTCACTGGGAAACTTAAAGGCTGTCAGGTTCAAATCCGCTCAGTTTAATGCACTCTGAGGGGCAGTCACCACTTTGAACTGAGTTGCAGCTGATCCGTTTCCATGCACTTCTTTATAATGCCAATCATGCATTTCAGCCGCAAACACACACGAGCAGGACTGAAGCCAATACTGTCACACAACCTCGCACAGTCTCTCATGCACATGTCCCCATCATCAAACATTCACTGTCAGACTCACTCTCTCCATCCCTGCTCTCAATAGCAGTTCTCTATGATAAACAGTATCGGTTTAATTACATCATAGTTAGATAATAAAGAACTACTTACAAAGCACTAAATAATAACATAAGGGTTTAGATATAGAAATGGTTCTAAAAAGCACCAGGGTTCTTTGGCTTGTTACAGCAGCAGAACCTTCTCAAGTGTCAATTAGAACCCTGCTTTTTTAAGGTTCTATGAAGAACTAAAGAACCATTCAAGCAAAAAAGTTTCTTTAAACTCTTAAAAATAAAGAGATGGTCCTCACTGCAGAACATCAGATCCAACTCCTCCCACCTTACATATACCTAAACCTACCCGTCTCCATTCTGCAGTGAGGGGCTACTGAAAATAAAAGTTCTTCATTGGCATCTATGGAACCTTTCCATTGAATAAAATGTCCTTATAATGGCAAACAGTTTTTCAGATTATTAAAATGTTCTTCAAACTAAGAATAAAATGTATTTTTTGAACGTACTGTGGTTCTTCTATAGCATTGCTGCACAAACAACCCTTTTGGAACCTTTATTTTTATGAGTGTTTATACTAGATTCTAAATAGAACTAATGAATTCATCAAAGAATCTTCTTTTTAGAATGTACCTGTAGATCTGGAGTTCCGAGTCACGTTTTATTGCCGTGATTCCTTGAGAGGTCACTCAGAGGTCAAAGGTCAAGCAGCAGGTCAGAGATCGGCCAAGCCTCAGAGCTCCAGATGTAGAGAAGCAGCGTGGATATCCATCAGAAGTGCAAAATTTCTATCAAAGCTCTCCTGAAGATTGTGCCGTGTGCGTCTCCACCAGCCTTTCCTGTGTGAGTCCAGCTCTGCAGAGACCAAACTGAAGCGGTCACGCTTTATGGCTCATAGTTCCCCAGTTTCACTCATTTATGTGGCATCCAGCTCGCATTCTGTTTCACTGAGTCCTTCCCGGTGAGTCTTTGAATCATCTTCTCTCTGATTTACTGACACATCCCAGTGGCTCTCTAAAGAGAAGTGTGTGAGTGTGAAGAGAGCAGAAGGAAAATCATCAGTTACACACAAGTTACAGAAAGATTTATCTACACCTCTCTCTCTCTTCTCTCCCTTCCTCTCTTTTGGTCTAGCACTCTCTGATACCTCCCCCAGAAGCCCACTGTTAATCAACCAGTCCTGAAAACATATTGTCTCTCTTTCTCTCTCTCCTCAGTTTCTCTGTATATATTTTTTTTTTTTTTAATGTATTAATTCTTTCATTCTTTCATTCATTCGAGTTAACACCTGGAACCCCCACCCAAAAAAAGTTAAAAATTTAATTGAAATAATCATGTAGTATATGAAGTCAAAGCTGCTAGTATAAAAATGTAAAAAAAACAAACAAAAAAAACATTTAAAATGTTCTCTCTCTCCTCAGTTTCTCTGCCTCTCTCGCTCCCTGAATTGCATCCCTGGTTTAACCCCGTCCCTCTTGACTGCTGCAGTTAACATACTCAGTTTTCAGTGAAACATCTTGGTAAATATAGAAAATACTTCAATAAGCCCATGGGTTTGATCCAGATGATCATTTTATGCACATTTATATTGGTTTGATCAAAAAATGTGTGGGCTTGGTTTCTGGAACATTTTGGACATTTTCACTGTGGCTTTATTGAGGTCCCGCCTGAAGGTTTTTTCTCGAGTGTCTTTCCAAATACAAAATGGTTTTATAAACAAGTTTGACAGCACATCAAGGCAAGACAAAGCAGATGTGTTATGTGGCCTAAAAAAGACAAAAGCTTTCAGATGCAAAATCATTAATCTTTCACTCTACAGTTTTATCATTTTAAGTTGAAATTTATGTGCCATAAATTTTACACAGGACTGACTGTTCTCCTTTTGTTTTCTTTGCTTATTCTGTCATTCGTTCTCCCATTCTGTTGTGTGTGTGGTTTTGAATGCATCTCCATTTGACCACAATAAGAATAACATCCCTCTCTTGTTCCTTTTCTTCTCTCTCAAACGCACACACACATGCCCAATCTGGATAACTAGTGTGGAGAACATAGGAAAACACCCAAAACGACATTTTACATACTGGTCGGCGGGCCACACATATACACAAATATTCTGGTTGAAATTAACTGAAATACTCAGATGTCATGTTAAATTCCTCACTGTATTGATAGCAGCAAACTAGACTGTTCTGTTCAGAGCTGACTGTTAGTGTTGGATGGGTTAGTCTGGACCTCAAGATTTAATGCTGTTCTCACCAAACTGACCAAATAATCAAACTCAAACAGTAACTCAAAGCCTCTTAAAAGAAAAAGACCTGGTGGATGGAGTCATTGCCCTCTAGTGGTTAAAAACGCAATAGCAACCCTATGGTTAGTATTTGGCCAGTCGACAACATGCAAGCATTTT
>NW_015554063.1:483071-523436 GCF_001515605.1 Sinocyclocheilus anshuiensis
AAAATAGTTTGAAACAGTTTTATTTATATGCAGATCAAAGTAGATAAAATAAACAAAAATGATCAGAATTACCATAAGCTAAAAAAAAGTGTAGGACCAGCAATTTAATGTCTTTTTTTAACAATTATTATTTGAATATTTATTATAATAACAATTTTTTTAACAATAAAAGTAATAATAATTTATTATAAATGATTACTTAAAAAATGTAATATAAATAAAATAATAAAAACATAAGTCCTGCTCTCTGACCACTGTGTATGTAAATATAATGAATAATAAAATCGCCAACAAGTATCACCTAAATTCAAAGTATTCTGGAGTTGTACCTTTTGTTTTGGCCCTTATATTAGTCTGGAAAGTGACAGAACAAATGGGATGAGCACATGATGCAAAACTCACACCTGCGTTCCTTTGCTCTTCCACTGCGTGACAGCTCTGACTAGTCATAAACAGTAGTACAGGTTGTACAGTGAAAGAGAAATCAGTGCATGACTTTCAGATAAAGGACTGACTTTAATACATCTTCAAGTAAAAGTGTTTACACATGGTATAAAAAAATAAACGGAGGGAGCCAACAAAGAACCGACGAGACAGATTGCAAGACCAGTCGCTTTCAGATATATCCCATGCGACTTCACATGTGCGCAAAAGCAAACGTGTGCTAAATCCTTTATAGTGCAATAAAATCAATGCAAAAAGAGATGAAAGTTGAGAAGGAAGAGATCATCTCTGTGTCTAAAGCTTCTCGATTTTACACAATGTGCCTACGCTGTTATATTTAACTGTGGTTATGACTTTAAATTTTCTGCTTTTGACATCATTTGATCGGTCTACAGTTGGAGACAGTCCTGACAGACAGAAGAGGAGAGAAGATAATTTTCCTCTTTTGAAAGACATTGCTGCATTTCCCAAATATTAGAAGTCCATGTCTAACTGTCTTAAAGACTGAAACTAGCAAGTAGCAAGTAGAAACTGATGTAAAAATTCAGTCTCTTGGACATGCATGTGATTTGGTCTGTTGTCCAGGCCAGGGTATTTGCGATCTGGACCAATCAGATGACAGAGATGAAGATGACAGCGTCCTCATCCTTGGTGGATTGTTTGAGGCTCAGCAAGATTGGACGACAGCAGGCAGCCTCTTCAGTATCAGAGATTTTCCCTGAAATACAAGACAAATGAGAAACAAAGAGAAAGACAAATGATTTTAAATGGAAATGGGCAGTAACAACAATAGACAAAACATCAGAAAATGGCTCCTTTCAGTGGGTCATTTACACAAATCTGTATCCTTACAGGAGCGTTATTTTAACACTGACACCTCATGACAACACACACAAAACAAACAACTTGAATTTCAGAGGGGTTGCATTACACGGAAAGTTCACCCAAAAATGAAAATTGTTATCATTTATGCACTGTCATGTTATTATGAAAATATAATAAATTAAATATTATAATATAATAAATTAAATATTATATTTTGGTCTGTTTCATATTTGAATCCATATCTGTTCAATATTTTAAAAAGTTTGGAGTTGGTAGGAGTTTTTTTTATGGAGTCTCTTATGCTCACCAAGGCTGGATTTATTTGATCAAAAATACAGTAAAAACAATAACATTTTGAAATATTATTACATTTTAAAATAACAATTTACTATTTTGATACAGTACCAGCCAAAAGTTTTTGAACAGTAATAAGATTTTTAATGTTTTTAAATAAGTCTCTTCTGCTCACCAAGCTTTTATTTGATATGAAGTACAGCAAAACAGTAAAATTCTAAAATATTTTTACAATTAAAATAACTGTTTTCTATTTGAATATATTTTAAAATGTAATTTATTCCTGTGATTTCAAAGCTGAATTTTTAGCATCATTGTCACATGATCCTTCACAAATCATTCTAATATTCTAATATTTGCTGCTTAAAAAAAAAAAAAAACGTATTATTATTATGTTGAAAACAGGTTTCGATGAATAGAAAGTTCAGAAGAACAGAACTGATCTGAAATAGAAATATTTTGTAACATTATAAATGTCTTTATCATCACTTTTCAAAAAAGTTGAATTTTGATAAATTCAAAGTATCCTTGCTAAATAAAATTATTCATTTCTATAATTTCTTTTAAAAAATTCTATTGACTCCAAGCTTTTGAATCGTATAGTGTATAATGTTACAAAAGCTTTTTATTTTAGATAAATGCTGATCTTTGGATCTTTCTATTCATCAAAGAAATCCTATTTCACCAAGAAATCCTGAAAAAAATGTACTCAACTGTTTTAAATATTAATAATAATAATAAATGTTTTTGAGCAGCAAATCAGCATACTAGAATAATTTCTGAAGGATCATGTGACACTGAAGACTGGAGTAATGATGCTGAAAATTTAGCTTTGAAATCACAGGAATAAATTACATTTTATAATATATTCAAATAGAAAGCAGTTATTTTAAATAGTAAAACTATTTCACAATATTACTGCTTTTGCTGTATTTTGGATCAAATAAATGCAGGCTTGGTGAGCAGAAGAGTATTCTTTAAAAAACATTAAAAATCGTACTGTTCAAAACCTTTTGACTGGTATTGTATATTTTAAAATGTAACTTATTTTTGTGATGATAAAACTGAATGTCTTTAGTGATCCTTCAGAGAAATCACTGATATTCTAATTTGGTGCTCAGAAAGCATTTTTATTATTATCACTGTTGAAAACAGTTGTGCTGCTTAATATTTTTGTGGAAACCTTGATATGAAAACTGGTAGAGTACAGTATAAAACAGACTTGGAATATCTCACAGTCAAATGGATGACTTATGATGCTTTGTGTTATTTTTGGAGCTCAATCTCCTCATTCACTTTAACTGTATGGAAAACAGCAGTCTGGACATTCTGCCAAACATCTCCATTTGTGTTGTATGGAAGAAAGAAATCTCCATTTTCATTTTTGGGTGATCTACTCCTTCAACAGAAACACCACATGTATCCTCGACTACTCAAACAAACGTGAACAGGAGCTACACATACAGGTAGAGGAAAAGCAGGGTTACCTGGAAGCAATGTATTCCTTCAAAACAAGTTCTTACTTTTCTGTGGACAAGATAGAGAAAAGTGAACAGGTACACATGTTGGCAGCTGTTGCAGCAAGATACCAAAATGCAAAGTCATGCAGAGAGTGACAAACCACAAGTAAACACTCAAGTTATCCCTTTTGGAACTGTCATGACAACATGATTTAACGTGACATTACAAGGTTTGGGGACAGGACAAAGCACCAGACAAGCTTCATCTGACCAGAGCTGCTGTCTGATTGGTCAGGTAAGCCATCATTAAGGGAGCGGGGCCACTACCACTTACCACATTACGAGTGAACTTTTCAAATGAGGTTCTGCGATCCTTTATGCTTCCCAACTTTAGTCAACGAGATGAAGAGTGAAAAAAGGGACTACAGCTTGGTGCATATAGGTTTTTATTAAGTATAATTAATATGCCCATCTATTTGTGTCAATTCAAATGAATCAGATTGATCAGAATTAATCACTTTCTTGAACTGCTGAATCACGGATTCATTTATATAACAAATATAATATTTCCCCAAATAATACAACATTATAATACTTCCGTTTTACTGCTGTTATTAAAATAACATTATAATCATAACAACTAACCCACATCATCCTATCCTACCCTAATCCCAAAATAAACTTTTTGTTATTCTAGAAAGTGTGTTCTTGCACTTAAAAACAGTCGGACAAAAGAGTGGAAAATAATGCAGGGTCTCAACACACATTTTTTAAAGTTGAGCTATTTTTCAATTAGGGCCCTAAAAACACGACTCTAATAGCATGTTCAATGCCGTGCAAATAAATCAAACAAACAAACAAACAATACACTGACTCCTATGTTCAATGATTTACAAAAATAATATGCCAGATTTGGGTCTTTTCTCAGCAAATACTTTTATATACGATTAATTTAAAGCATTATTGAAAGATAACTTCACATACACTACTGTTCAAAAGTTCAGAGTCAGTCAGATAAAAAAAAGAATACTTTTATTCAGCAAGGACACATAACATTGACAGTAAAAGTGACATTCAAATGAATTTCAAATAAATGCTGTGCTTTTGAACTTTCTATTCATCAAAGTATTTGTACTGTATTTTCCCCACAAAAATATTGAGCAGCAACTGTTCTCAACATCGATAACAAATGATTCTGAGCAACAAATCAGCATATTAGAATGACTTATGAAGAATCATGTGACACTGAAGAGTAATGGAGTAACTAAAGTAATGGCTGCTGAAAATTCAGCAGCAGGATTCAAATTCATATCACAGGATTAAATTGTTTTTTTTTAATTGGATTTTTAGGATTCTGAAAATTAATATCACAGGATAAAATTACATTTCTAAATATATCAAAATAGAAACGTTATTTTAAATTGTAATAATATTTCACAATATTACAGTTTTTGTGAGACACCTTTAAAAAATATATACAATTTTACTGACCCCGAACTTTTGAACAGTAGTATATCTGTATCAGGGCATTTTTAATGTATTCAAGATGAGTTACTCTGTACTGATTATGACTGTACGTCAAATTGCTTCAAATGTTTTACCTTTTTCTTAGCCTGCAGAAGCTCCTGGTAGGCACTGGATCTAATAAAACGGCTGTAAGAGTCACTCTTCATCAGCTTATAGATGTGTTCCTGGGACACACACATTTACAGTTCATTTGCATGTTCATAAACTAAATTGTATGGCTTGTTTTCATCAATTTTCATTAAAAAAACATAATCAGTGTAGCTGCTCAAAAACATACACTCCTCACCTGTGCATCCTCAAAAGCGTATCGTCCGGGGTCTTTGACGTTCTGTGTGGTTTTGTCATAGCTCTTCGAGTCAACGTTGATGGCACTGGGGGCTCCAGGAGCCAAAAACTCCTCCCAGATCTCCTGCACCCGTGTTGGCACCTCACGGATTGGCCTCCTCTTTAACTCCTGCACCGCCAGCCAAAATCTGAGTTTTGGATAACAACAGAGAATGAATTAAGAATGAAAAAGTAGTTGCTCAGTGGATCTGGAGGTTTTGTAGTACTGCTCACCTGCCAGCAGGGGGCATAAAGGGGAAGTGTACTGTAGGTGTACCTGAGGTTTTCCGAGCTAAATTCAGACTCCAGGAACTTGAGGAACTGCTCTCTCCCAACGGGATCTTTCAACACCTCGTCGATTCCAAAACCCCAGCGTCTAACTCTAGTCTGACCGGGTTCCTTACTGTTCACACATACACAACAAATTATACAATACAGTACACATTTATCTGTAATACAATAATAATATTCACTGTGTGTGTCTGAAACAGACCTGGCCTCCATCTCCCAGAGCGTTGTGTCATCTGATATCCAGGGGTTGGATGGATCAGGAGTGGACAGGAAGGGGTCATAGTCTGAATACTGTTCAGTATAACTCAGCAAACTACAAGAAAATCACAAAAACCAAGTAAGGGATAAAAAGAGGAAAGAAGAGAGGTAGAAAAAGGATGATAATTATTAGCATTAATTAAGTTTTTACTTAATTTTCATTATTTTATTATTAAATATTAGTACACGAAATGATTAGATAGGTTACATACATTACATATTTTTTAAAAAACATGGATATTACAGTGTACATTTAAGAAAACATTACATAATCTAATTATATCGACATAGCACACATTACTTTTAAGTAGTTACCTCCAACACTGATGGACATTTTATATTTTGATCTATAACTTGTTGCAAGTCGGTTTCATTATACGTTGCACTAAAATCTTCAAGATGTTGTGGCATTCTAATAGAGCCATTGATCTCACAGAGGGAGTAAATTTGAGGACGAGAAACAGAAACATGTTTGTCAGCATGAGTAATATCTACAGAGACCATTAAAGAGGTCGATAAGAAAATGTTTAAGCACTGTAGAATAATGAAGACCTGTGGATCGATCACAGCACAGACTCTCTCTCTCTCTGACTTACCTCTCTGCAACTTTGGACATTTTCAATCGATGTCTGTCTAACTGTGCTTGCCAAAACTTGATCTGGGAAGACAATTGTGGTAATAGTCAAGGTGAGTGTATGTAGGTATATGTGTGTGAAAACAGATGGCAAATGCAGCCATGGATGAACTAAACTTGGCAGTTTTCCACACAGCTGCCATAAAATAGCCAGCAGTAGTTAGCTGGTTATCCAAGCTGGTTAGGCTGGTCAGTTCTGTAGGGTTTCAAAAATGTTGACCACTTTTCTACAGTGGCCCTGCACATGCAATGTGGGAGGAAAACTAGATTTTGTGGCCATGAATTATAATTTGTTCCCACACACAATTAAAAAGAATACAGTAGTTCACCCAAAAATGAAAATTTGCTGAAAATCTAGTCACTCTCAGGCCATCCAAGATGTAGATGATTTTTTGTCTTCATCACAACAGATTTAGAGAAATTTAGCGTTACATCACTTGCTCACGAATGGACTGCAGTGAATGGGTGCCATTAGAAGGGGAGTTCAAACTGATAAAAACATCACCATATTCCACATAACTCGAGGCCATTAATTAATGTTTTGTGATGTGAAAAGCTGAGTGTTTGAAATAAATGCATCATTATTGTTTTAATAGTCTGTCCAATGTTGTCACTGACAACCACCAACAATCCACCAACATATTCACTTAGAACTGCTTGTAAACGGTGCTTGATCTCTGCATATTTCTCTCCTGATTCAGAGGAGATTACTGCTTCACTGGAGAAAGTGATATTATGGACTTAAGGCAATTAACAATTTGATTACAAATGTAATTACAAATATGCAGCCATGTGAATTATTGTAATGTTTCAGTATCAGTTGTTTGGATTCTCATTCTGACGGCACCCATTCACTGCAGAGGATCTATTGTTGAGCAAGTGATGTATTGCTAAATTTCTCCAGATCTCTTCTGATAAAGAAACAAACCCATTTACATCTTGGACGGCCTAAGGGTGTTATTTTCAGCAAGTATTTTATTTCATGGCCAAGAATTTATTCCTTCATTTCAGTTAAATTAAAGCCACACTGTACTATGTTCTATAATTTTAGTTAAATTGTGGATATGTTTTACTATTTTGTTTCCTCATTTTAATGGAGCTAAATCATAGTCACAATTCAACTAAAACAAGGGAATGAATTAGAACAACGTGGCCACGATTTTGCTATATAACAAATGAAGTTGTGAGAATTAATTCTTAATTTATGGCTATGGTATCTTCCCCCCCCCCCCCCCCAGATACAGAAAGCAAAACAACATATCAAATATGTAAAGCAAGCATAAAAGTTTGACAAAAAAAATTGTCACTATGGTAACACAAATCCCTGTAGTCTAGCAGAGATAGACTAAACTTTATCTGACATCAAGTTATCAAATAGAACACTCAAAAACTTAAATTCAAATACTCTGCCTATACAATCAGGTGTTACCTGTTCCCGAAGCTCTTCCTCGGTTGGTTGCTTGGTTTCAGGGGCGGGTGTGTGGGTGGGGCTATGGCTGCGAATGTCATTCTGAAGGCCGTACACAGACTGTGAAAATCATCAGAATAATTTACAACCATATTTAGATCAATTTAAAACAGGCTCAGATATCAGAGAGGAGATTTCTGTGTGATTGCATCAGTGACTGGGGATTTCACATGGGCAGCTGCGTGATTGCTGAGGTGAGCCGTTCTGGATTGCTAGGATTTGTGATTGGTGGATTGATTTAAGACTGATTCAGTATTCTGATTGGCTCAGTGGTTGATTGATTCATCAAATGCAGACGCTCAATGGTATAATGAGTGGAATAATTCTGCAGTGAATAATCACATGGTTTAGGATATTAAAACCTTGAGTAATTTGATTAAATGCTGGATTTCCTGCAGTGCTAGTGGGTTTTGTGTTACCTTTCTTGTTTTGTGAGGGTTCTTCATTCTGGATGATTTCTTTATGTCCACTTCTGTTGTGTTCACACACCCTGGCTGAAACACACACACATACACACACTTTGTCAATATAACTGTCAATTCTCTAGATGACCTATAGTTTATGGTTGCCAGGCAACCGTGTTGCTTTGACTGTAAACCACCTGACGCAGTGCACCTAACCAGCAAAATCCCTCCTGTTTTGGGAAACTGAGATGATATTTTAAAAAAGGCATGGAACTGTCAATCAAATGGTTTCCTGCTGGTTAGACTCAATGTTTACACTCTCCAGTATAAGATGAACTTTAGATCCAGGCCTCTAATGTATGTTGGAGAGAGAACGAAAACAGCCTCAGGACACTTAGAGTTCTGCAATAAACTCCATTTGGACCTGTACTGGCTAAATATGAACAAGAACTGCAGCATCTCGCTATTGCACATCAGCTTGAAAGATCGAGCCAAGTTAGCATGAAATTGCTAATGAGACGGATCAGCTCGGTGTAATTGAGGGAGAAATTGCTACTTCCTTCAAAACAAACAGCTCACAGACACACAAGTCATAAAGAGATACACACCAGGTGATTCACACATATAGACACTCAAAGCCGCAAGGACTGGTGCAATAATAATAATACTGTAAAACATATTGTTTAATGACTATTTAACATTGAAATGTAATGAAATTGCATAGTAGCGCCATAAGTTACGCTACTGTTGTACTTGTAATAAAACTGTAGAAACAATGGGTAAAAACACGAATAGCTTTAGACTTTCTTGATTAGATCAATATAATAACTATATTATAATTTATACATACTGTATATAAACTACAGGTTTTGAAACATACACATTTAAAAACTATAACTACCACAGATGAAATAAAAACAAAGTACATTTATACATTTTCTTAAAGGTCACATATTTTACACCTTTCTGGAGTTTTATTTTAGGTTTTGATGTCCTTAAAGGATTAGTTCACCCAAAAATTAAAATTAGCCCAGAAATTACTCACCCTCAAGTCATCCTAGGTGTATATGACTTTCTTCTTTCAGACGAATCCAGACGGAGTTATATTAAAAATTGTCTTTGATCTTTCAAGCTGTTTCATGGCACTCAGCGGGTGTTGCATGCATCAGTCCAAAATCAGTTAAATAAAAAGCGCCCATCCATAAAAAAAGTGTCTCACACGGCTCCGGGGGGTGAACAAAGGCCTTGTGTAGCAAATCGATGCGTTTTTGTAAGAATAATATCCATATTCAAAACGTAGTAATCACTTTAATCTAGCTTGCGCTCACTGTTGTACACTGAAAGCAGTTCTTGGCGGATGACGTATGAGGTCAGTGCTGCGCATGCGCCAGTGAGTCTTGTGAAAACCAGCGTTTGTTAACAGGAGCAAAGGAATGAAAGTTTCCTTACTTTAGCAAAGGAAAACCAGTCTCCTCTTGGCTTATATCGAAATCCTATGACATTTGGCGTTTGACCATATAACATTTCTACCAAAATACAATAGTTCTTACAGTATTAATATAATAAAACCATGGTTTTTAAGCTGTATTTCATGAATATGCTACAAAATGCTTTAATAGGAAATATGGAAAATGTGCTTCTTTGGGTAATAAAATAAACTAACAAAATAAAATAAACTGTTAAATCTAGTTTGTTTAAAAAATATTAAAATATAATATTTACAAAATATTTTGTATAACTGAATAAACTGCATTATGATAAATCAAACTGAAGAAATTTTAAAAGGATAGATCAGGTAGGAATAGCTCTTTAGGGGACAACCGCATATTTTCACTTTTTTACTTTGTAGAATATTGTCTAAGGGAATGAATGATATATGATTTTCAGAATGTGTGTTCAGTTTTATGACTAGCCGGTAATTCTTGAAGCACAGAGGCGATTCCATTAACTCAGGGGGGCTTCAACACTGTTATGTCATTCCTCTGCGAGGGAACAACTTCAAACACTCGAGAACAACAAAGAATAATTCTGAAGAAGAAAAGAGAATAGCTGCATTGTTCTTCCACAGACTTAGTCCAGCACTTAGACACACATACATTTACTCACCACTGGTCTGTGCACATCCCAGAAAGCCCTCTCCTGACTGTCCAGTATTTTCCTCTCAATTTTGTCTCTTTTCTTATCGACTCTGTACAGACAGAACACCAAGCCAAAACAATTAAAACATTTAACTTCCAAAAGAAAAAGCAAACATGCAATGAACCATGCAACTGAGCTGAAAAGTCATAAAGCTGCCTAATGTTTTGGCACTAAGAGGCACTATAGAATTACTTGGAACAACAGCAGAAGTGACTTATAAGACAAGTTCTGTGCAATCCAAGAACCATTTTACTGCACAATTTATGTCCAAGAGACTTTTAAAATCCATTAGCACAGACAACATAAGAACAACCAACAGCCTGACAGATATTTTAAGAGAACTGCCCATTAATATTTTAATTCTTACTATGTAAATAGTCACTTTCCTGTCTTCTGACTGGGTGGCTGGCTTTTACAAATGCACAACAAAAAATACATGACCTGATCATAATATATGAAAGACTGAAAGATACATACTTTGCTTGAGCCTCTGCTTGCATAAATATAAACTCCCATTTCCTGGCGAATGCCCGCTGTAGTCGTGCTAAACTCTCCTGAAAGAGAACAGAAGAACATTTTTAGATGACCAAAATGTAAAAAACTAAAAGCTTTTTTGTAGATAAAAACTAAAAAAAAAAAAAAACTTCTTTCTTCCAAAAAACTAAACTTACCTTAAGGTCAGTATAATAACTTCCCCCAAAAATTGGATAATTTTTGTGCTTTTTGATTGTTTTTGTAACTGACTGATCATAGGCCTCAATGATCTGAGCTGAGCACTGTCAAAATCATCCTTAACTAATATGTTTTCACCCAAAAACTGTTGCATAACCTCAGATCAATGAGGCCTAAGACCAATCAGTTCCAAATACAAAACCTGCACTAACTGAAAGAAAACAAGTTGTCAAACATGTATGGTGAAAATATAGCATTATGAGAGATTACAAGCATATTTTAAAAGGAAGGTCGACACCAAATTAGGTAAAGGATTTTCAACACAGCACAAGGGTTAACTTAATAATAGAAAAATGAAGAGGAGGCCCAATGATTACATGTTTACAGTTCAATATAAGAAAGACGTTGGTGGAAAGAGATCTATCTATGCAGGCCTACCAAATAGCTTACATGGATTATGCAAACAAAGCCTGACATTTAAAGCCCAGCTTGGATTAGGCCGACTTTCTTTTTAAAGATTGTCATTACCTTATCATCTTCCTAATATCTTCTATCTAATAATGTCTGAAGTACAAAGCCCGAGACGTGCATTGTTACAATTAAGAGAGAGAGAGGAGGGAGAAACAAAGAGAAGATTACTTACAGCTTCATAATCAGCAAGTTCCAGACGTGCTTTGTTCTGCATTGTTCTTTTGCACAAGTACACAGCTGCAGAGAGATGCCGAGAGGTGTGTGAAAAACACTGCTCACACACACCTCAGCAGTCCTCAGGGCTTTCAAATGAGTTGTACTAAAATATTTAGTAAACATTTAACATATTTCACACCAGCTTGTACTTAATCGCACCTGAGCGTTGCTTTGTTCTGATTGCTGAATTCAGAGCAAGCATAATTTACCTAACCCGAGGCACACTCATGCACACAATCATAATACAGGGTGATCGCAATTGTATTCATCGGTATTTGTTTGTAAAGTATATAATACTGCACAAAAATGCCCTTGCTGCAACCCTATTTTACATACAAATACCTATGAAAATGAATGAGATTAAAATACAGAACGCATATTACAAGTACAGTTCTCCTGTAAACATAGATATAATGTTGAGGATGAAGGATCAGGTTTAGTGACAACAAACGCATACACACGATCCAGCTGGAAGGATTTGATTATGTTGTGTTTATATAGGCTAGTCTTATTAAAGCTCACACACTCCTAACATTCCATGATCCAGCTGATCTCCAGCCATCTGGAGGATTTCATTAAATACATGTTCATATAGACCGTTCTCAGTAAGATACAGATAACAGATCCCGCACAAAACTCACCGTAGTCAGTGTTCTCGGGCTCCCAGCAGTTTGAGGGCCAAAAATACGGAGTCTGACCGATGAAAGAGTACAATATGAACTCAGTTTTTCCAAGCACATATACTTTTAAAGCTCAGTTTATATACAAAAATGAATAAGACACTTGCAGTTATTTTTAATGAAGATTTAGTCACATTTTACATTGATTACAGTGATTATTATATATTTACATTACAAAGTACTGATTAATTCTAATGAACAACATGAACTTAATGTGTAATTATTTGATGGAGCGATCAGTATCTGAGCTAGCTACTGTATTGCATGTTATTAGGCTGCTATATAATTAGCATGGAATAACATGCAATATATTTAGCATGGATGCTGTATTTTAAAGTGTTTCCAAATGTCCACTCTCTATTTTGCTCCTCAAATCAGCAAAACAACTGACCTGAAATCTGTAGAATGTGCCATCGTCTTTAAGAGTGAGCACATGGTCAGAGATGGGGAAGAAGTAGCCGTGAGCCGCCATCAGTGTGCCCAGATGAAGAGCCTCCACTAGAGGAACAAATAATGGGGTTTTTAGAAGTCCAAGTACGAAGTGACAACCTGCTCTAAAATTAAATGTACAAAACAAGGGGTATGAAATTTGAGCAGAATGTCAGAGACACTGGCTGTGATTCTGGAAATAAAATTTGCATTAACTGAACTATTGATGGAATTTTATATCTTGGTATTTGTTTTGTTTTTTTTGCAGGTTTTGGTGAAGGTAAATGTTAAGGACCAAATAAAGAAAATATTAGGAATAAATTGAAGGGAACACAATGCTTCAATATCATTCTCTGAATGTAAATGCCTAGGGAGCACACAATGAGTTGTATTAGCAACACTTCAAAGTTTGAAAATAAAATTTCCAACAATTCTAATTTTTAATTCATTATTTTAAAAAACACAATTCACTTAATTTTGCTCAGCTTATCTAGATTTCATTTACATTAGCATTTCAAGTAAATGTATCTTGCTCTAAAGAGTTTTGTAGATATTTGTATTGGAAAACAAAAATACTGAGGAAGATATTCATTTTCTGCAATGCATGCAAACATTAATGCCTCTATATATATATATTCAAATCTATAGGAAGTTTATTTTGTTCCCATTCTAATCTTATAATCTATACTTTAAGAAATTTAAATGATATTCCAAGATGTATGCTGTATGACCAGAGGAATATCTACTGCATCTACCACAGGAAGCATGGAAAAAACATTCTGCTACAACCAGCAGAACTGCAGAACCCATAGCAGAGGGAGTTAAGCATCAATAAATTATTATCTATTAAAGTTTTAAAATACAGTGTTTACTGTGAGTGTGCACCTTAGAGCATGTGTCTGTGCTGATTACAAATTAATATCCTTTTGCTTTCAAGGGTGCAGTATGCTTTTGCAGCTGTTGTTGTTTTGATGAGAGCTTCCCACCAGGCATGTTCACAAGGTAAATCCCACTAATCAGCAGTGTAGCAAAGAACTGAACAGAGAGAAACTTTTTTAAAGTTCTTACTTTTTATCTCTCCTTTGTTTCAGGCACAGTCTATTGAGTATACTGAGATGTTCAGTGCACTTATCTGGTTGCTCTTTTCCTGTCTGAGAAGAGCCCCCTATCACACACTTACTCACACACACCTGTCAAATCTGTCAGAGGGAATCTAAAGTAGATGGATATACACCATACTCAGAAACAAATCGAATCTCACCGCTGTGTAAAGAAAAAAAAATCTCTTTATCTTCTTTGCTTCTTCCGCAAAACCTACTCCATCTTCACAATACCTCAGACTACCACAGCAAATGCAAGAACAAATTAGCTTTTTGAGTAAATAAAACATTAGCTGCAATTAGTTGCAACAATACATGGGTTACGAACAAATATATTTTAATAATTTCAAAAATAATACATAATTTTAGTGAATGGTAGCTTGTGTTTTTTTTGTAGAAGAGTAGCTTGACTACTAATTGACACTAAAATACTTAATTTCACACTAAATTAATGTCAACATTTTATTCATGTTTAATTCAATTCAATTCAGTAATTTTTTGTGAAATTTACTAGCAATTTGTGAGTGAAAATTGTTTTTCAATGTAGTAGTGCATTGCTTGGCAAGCTACAGTTTCAAAGGAGTTTCTCCATTCTTGTTGCTGAAGACGCAGATGTGCGAAAGTGATCCAGCAGTTAGAACAAGTCTTTGGGAAACATAATCTTCTCTTTCAACGACTATCTGCTGTGTGTTACTGTAAAATGTCCTCCTCCCCTCCTCTTCTTCAATTAAAGGAGTAACAGGAGATGCTGACATTAGCTGTTTGCCAACTTATAATTATGAATATGCAAATCCTGAATATATTATCCTGTCAGCTGAAGCTATGATTTTGACTTTTATAAAAAGAGTGCATTTGAATGAATCAAAATAAGAGTAGATTTTTAATCTACGCACATCACAGCTGCAGCACTGTCAGCTAAAGAAAAGAAAGTAAAAGGCTGTGTCACCTTGGTCCTCGATACATAGATTCTTCAGCAGCCACTGCACAATGTCTGAACCTGGAAAAGAAGAAAAGAAGGCTGCTGTTCAAAATCTAACGAGATTGTGTGTCTCTTTTTAAAAAGATAAATGACAAATTGGCTACTCAAAAAATTCGAATCAAGTCTCAATAGTAGGGTCTACTAAGGAAAACCTGAAATGTGACATAAGAAAACTAAAAATATCTTCTTATTCATTCATTTTAGTTTTTAATTAAAAATCAGCAAAATGCTGTTTCATGGTTAGTAAGAAATGCTTTCAATTCACCTGCCATTAGAATTTGAGAAAAAAAAAGTTATTTTTGATCTCTACCATAAACTCATAATCAGTGTAAAAATGAGTTAAACCACACCACAGATGATAATGATAAAGATGAACGACAGAACTGCTGTTTTTTAGTCTTTGTGTCAACAGATGTATTGTCTGAGATATTGTCCATTCAGTATTTTCATTTTGACATTCTCTATTCTAGCTAAGCTTTATCTTTTATTCTTCATCTCCACTGCATCTATTCTTTTTGTCCACCACTTCCTAAAATTACAGTTCTTTCTTTAGTTTTTCTTTCTACATTTTCTCAGACTAATCCTTGTCTCTCTCTCTCTTGCTAAGCAGCATAACTGTATACATTTTGTTAAAGGTAAGTACAGCAGTTCTGGATGCTCCAAAGAGGATCTGAGTCTAGCAGAGCTCTGCTGCAGTATTTTGTGGATTAGCAGAATGGTATAATCTTCACCCCTGCACCCCTAAATCCCTATTTGTCCTCTTTCTGTCTGGCTCTTGAAGCAACCAAGAAGTCAACACCATGAACTAGTTAATGCATATCCACTTACAATACATGAATGCCTAGAGTAAGGTACACATCTCTATATAAATTATGACAAAAGTCTCATAATTGCTGTAAAAGGGAAAAAAATTCTGTCGGAGCACTGTTTTAAAAGTGAAGTGTGATTATTATATAGCTGTAATTATTAAAGCTTAATATTCAGAGTACACCGCTGGAAGATTGATATAAAAATCTTCACCTTTCAATGAATAGTTCACCCAAAAATAAAAATTAGCTGAAAATGTGCTCACCCTAAGGCCATCCAAGAAGTAGAGTAAGTTTGTTCCTTCACCTGAACAGATTTGGAGTAATTTAGCACTATTTAGCACATCACTTGCTCACCAATAGATCCTCTGCATTGAATGGGTGCCGTCAGAATGAGAGTTCAAACAGCTGATAAAAACTTCACAATAATCCACAAGTAATTGATAATTGTTAATTGATGGATTGGAGTCATGTGGATTACTTGTGGATTATTGTGAATTTTTTATCAGCTATTTGGATTCTCATTTTGACGGCACCCATTCACTGCAGAGGATCCATTGGTGAGCGAGTGATGTAATGCTAAATGTCTCCAAATCTGTTCTGATGAGGAAACAAATTCATCTACATCTTGAATGGGCTGAGGGTGAGTATATTTTCAGCTAATTTCAGCTATTCCTATAGGTATTACTAACCATTTTACAGTGAATAAAAAGGGTGTTTAATTTAATTTCAAAGTTTTGCATTCAAGTATTTAGTTTTCAACCTGGTCACTGCTAAATTAATAAACTGTGAACAAGTTCTTCTGAGAAAAATATTTCCGAGATACCCCTTACCGACCAATCAAATCCAGTATTTCCAAAATATGCACAGAGCCGCTATTGCCTCAGCCAATCAGCAATGAGAGGCGTGTCCCCAGAGACAGCAGAAGCCAAGAGCTTGAGAGACTTTTTAAAGCATAGAGAGGCAGAGACTGGGGTGTTAGAGCTTGAAGCTGGCCTTTTAATGAATCCTCCGGGAGACCGCAGTCAGAGGAACGAAAGAATATTCTTCTGAGAATTTCTCTCTTGCTTATTCATTCCTAATCCTGCTCTTCTAACATGGATTATGGCATATACAGGAGTATAACATTTGCACTCTTCTGATATGTAAATAGTGCAATCATTATCCAATAAAAAATTAAACATTCTAATTATTCTATTTAAATAAATAGAATAATTAATCTTTTTTGTAGTTTTCTTTAAAAAGATGTTAAATCAATATTCTTGGTTATGGACCACAGATAGAATACCACAAACAATAATTTCAACTCATCCCTTTGTTGAAAATTAACTGTAAAATGATGGTTTGTGGCAAATGACAGCATGCCACTGATGTGGTCCATAAACATTAGCTTGAAATTAAGCCAGAATATTCCATTAGCTACGTTTATAATGGCTGTTTCCGGCTGTTAGAATAACTATAATGAGTCAAATCTCCTGAACAGCCAATTCAAGCCCTGATCTTTATACCCAGAATTCATTGTGCTTCTCCACCAGAGCAATGCAGGCCAGAGACCTTTGATAGAGATCAGGCTATCAACAGAGATCAGTAAACGAAGGGCTCTGGTACTGGCGCTGCACTACAGAGTCCTGGCCGAGTTTTCATTGTGCTGGTCTTCAGGCTTGCTGTGGGGCACTGGCTCCTGCTGAATCCTGCTTTCTCAGCACCAGCAGTGTATATAAAACAGATGTAGGGGAATTACCAGAGAAGACACTGGGAATCTTGGATAGGAAACTCTTCACTGTACGGATAGGTATGCCGTTTTTTTCATCCTGCATCCTGCCAATCACATCCTCCATCTGAACAAGAGAGAGAAAGACACATTAGACTGAAGTAATGAAAACATATGTGCATGTTATTCTCCTGCAACACGGGACCGAAATAAGCATAAAAATCATTGTCAATATTCCATGAGGTGTAAAATATGATTTTTACTTTTTAATACAAATATTTTCATTGCAAATTTTAATTGCATCTAATGAAGCAAAAAACTTTATTTATACCTTATGATATAATATAATATAATATAATATAATATAATATAATAGCAAACAATATTTGTTTGCTAGATTTAACACTTCATAAATGAATTTATGCATGAATAAATAAAATGAATGAATAAAATAAAACATGGTCTCATACTTTTGGACCTCACTGTAACAACATAACATAACATATAACATAACATAACATAACATAACATAACATATAACATATAATATAATATAATATAATATAATATAATTGTTTGCTAGATTTAACACTTCATGAATTAATTTATGCATGAATACATAAATGAATGAATCATCCAATCAGGACTCAAACATCCTGAGTAATAGAGCCAATCAAAGTAAACCATGAGGCCACAGAGACCTGAGATGACAGCCCACAGGAGGCTTGTCAGAAGGATCCACTCAGCCTTCAGTAAATGAAGTCATTGAATATAAGAGTCCTATTTATTAGATAAAGAGATCACGTCACCCACTCATTGATCCGCTGACATTTGGACTGTTCTCGCGCCGAGCGTCTTGAGTTAACAAGGCGAGCAGCGTCTCCAGGGAACTCACACTCTGGACATATGACCGAGTACTTCACAGCTGCCAGTGACATCATTCCAGCGTAAGACCACATCGAAATCAGGTCAACGATACGCTCCCTGGAGATACCTGACATATGGAGGTGTGTGTGTGTGTGTGTACATATATGCAGAACGTGTTGTGAAAGTATATGAGCTTGTACACGTGAGTGTTTAGATAGATTGAGAGAGAGAGTGAGTTGTTGCAGTTTCCTCAAGGGGAGGCCCAGTAAACATGCAAAATTACAACAGTGGGCGCTGCACTGATGCGGAGTGTTTCTTCAGGCTGTAATGCCTTTGGAGAGAATCCTAACAGAAAACTTTGTTAAATTCCCTTGAAAGCCGTTATTATGACTCCAGAAATAGCTTTCTTTTTTAATATCTAGAAATGAAATGCTTTTGATGGCAGTTACTAACCACCTACAGTGCACACGCACTCACTGAGGGAGGTAGAATTGCACATACACTTTGTCGACAATGCAGACCGGGCTGGTGGGCAAACACTGAAGCGCTAATTTAAGGTAATGAGGGATCTGAGCATTCCACTCACATTCTCGACTGTAATAGAAACATTTTAGAGAGAAAGAGGAAGAGAGAGAGATAAAGATAAGCACATCTCAGCTGTATGGTGCAATGGTGTGTGATGATATGAAGTCCCAAAAGCCTCACTGGCATCAGCTGTACTACTGCAGCCAATCTGTGGCCTGGAATTCTTTTAAACCGACGCAGAGATTCATGGGTAAATTTAAACTCTTGACTTTAACTCCTGATTAAACTAAAATTAACTTCAGTGTGGAGGTGGCAGGCATACCAGTGACCAGTAAAATTAATCGTTTATTGAAAATGCTTTAAGTTATACACTGTGTAGTTGCTTTTGTGAATAAAAGATTTGGTTTTAATGGAACACAATATTAGGATTAATTCATCTAATGAATCATACATGCAAATATCTGCTGACAAAATCTACTTAGTAATATAAAATATACACTACTGTTCAAAAACAAACCATTAACTACGACTTTTGCCTTAATAAACTCCTAATTTGCTGATTATTAATAATTAGTAAGGTAGTTGTTAAGTTCAGGTATTGGGTAGGATTAGGGATGTAGAAAATGGTCATACAGAATATGGGCTTTATAAATACTAATAAACAGCCAATATGTTAATAATAGGCATGCTAAAAAGCAACTAGCTAATAGTGAGAATTGGAAGTGTTACCAAATTTTTTTCAAGATTACAGTAAATTTATCAAATGTGACAGTAAAGGCATTTACAATATTACAAACAATTTAAATTTCAAACAAATGCTGTTCATTTAAACTTCCTATTCATCAAAGAATCCTGAAAAGAAAAAAAAAAACGAATCATCGTTTCCACAAAATATTAAGCAGCACAACCATAGCACAACAGTGATAATAATAGGGAATGTTGCTTGGGCATCAAATAAACATATTTCATATGACATTGAATACTGGAGTAATGGCTGCTAAAAATCACTTTACAATCACAGGAATAAAGTACATTTTCAAATGTATTCAAATAGAAAACAAGTATTTTAAATTGTAATAATATTTCACAATATTACAGTTTTGATCAAATAAATGCAGCCTTGGTGAACATAAGAGATACTCCTTTTAAAAATATTTAAAAAATTCTTACTGACTATTAGAACAGAATTACAGTATAGCATTAAATAGACTTGTATTACAAAATAGCTTTTTTAAATAGCTAATAGTTAATTGACTGTAGTAACAGGTGGGCTCTGCTGATTGTGAATTGAAGGTGGTAAACATGAAGGTGGTAGCTCAAGCTTTCTACAGGAAAATCCCTGATTATGGAATATACATATGGTCAGTGTGCATGATTAATTGATAGTTCTAATATAACAAGCAGCAAACCTGAAACACTTCTCTCAAAACAAAATGTCCTCTGGCAGTATATCTCCAGGGATCACACATCTGTGGCTGCAGCCAATCACAGAACAGACTGATAAAGGCCAATAAGATCAGTTGCCCAGAAGAGAGATATCAAATGCAAATTGAGTCAAAGATCAAAGCGCTCCATGTGCACTACAAAACATTTTTTGATATTTTCTGATCATTGAAGTAAACATTAAACACATTAATAAACCCTGAGGCTAAAATGCTGGCTAAATAAATATAAAAAAAAAATTAATAAAATAAATAAATTCACACCAGAATCTGAAATGGTTTAAAGAGCAACTGAATGCATTTGACTTTTTTAATCCCGACTATAAATGCATTATTTGTGCTTGCAGTGAATTTGAGCAGACAGTAGCTGTCCCAATGCCTGCAATATACAGTATATACCACTTCACACACTTGGAAATTATGGCCAACTCAATTATTCATATACTAAATGACTTAAGCTTTGTCACTGACTCGTGGCAGACTGTGTCCTGTCCTCATTACTGACACATCTTAAAATATATTATATTAACAGTCCTTGCATACCAAAGTAATTGCCTCCTCATGTCCTATATGAAGACACTTCGACATTTATTTTGGGTCTGATCTCAACTGCACAGCAGTCGTCTGGTTTCAAACTCTTCAGTGAAGTACCATGATACTTCTTTGTTACTGTGCGCTAATAACATAACTATGGCAGCTTGAGACATAGAATAGAAAATCCGGATACAAAGCCAAGTATCTCTAATATCACAGCCGATATATAGCAAATGGCGATCACATCAAAGCATCCTTATTTATCAAGCACAAGAGTGCACTTACAAAAACAACAACAAAAGGCTTCATCAAAAATCTTCCATACCAGCTAATTAACAGAGACAGACACAAAGAAAAACACTCACACACATAATCACACCTCCTCTATGTTTAACCCTGCGACCCTGAGCTCTGATATCCCATGTGACACCACTTCTCTCTCTCTCTCTCTGCAGCAGACAGCTGGAGTGTAGGGCGCTGGTGACAGCACAAGTGTCTTTTCATGATTATTTTGCATCAGAGAAGAGAGGACGTCTTAGTGGTCGGATGTAGACAAGGTTATTGCAGGAAGACATGCATTTTAGATCTCTTCTGCTCACTCCCCCCCCCATCCCTCTCTCCCTGTCTCTCATTTTGCAGCCTCCCCCCTTTCTGTTTCCTAGGCAACCAGGGTGATGATGACATCATATACATATGTCAGCCTGGGAAGAGACAGAAAGAGAGAGATTTAGATGTCTTTAAGTGTGTGTGTAAGAGAAGTTAGAGAAAGGAAAACAGACAATAACAATAAACAAGATGTTCTTCCATATGAGTCATTCTACAGCTGCGGTGGCAGACACTGTCACTCACTTTAAGATGGTAAATAGTCAAATTGTAGTGTACGTACACTACTGTTCAAAGGGTCAGTAAGATTATTTATTTATTTTTTAAAGAAATTTGTACTTTTATTCAGCAAGGATACTTTAATTGGATTAAAAGTGACAGTAAAGACATTAATAACTGTTACAAGTTTTCTGTTTCAAATAAACACTATTCTATTGAACTTCCTATTCATTAACAGAACAACTTTTTCAACATGATAAAAAAATTTGGGAATCAGCATATTAGAATGATTTCTGAATGATCATGTGACACTGAAGACTAGAGTAATGATGCTGAATATTCAGTTAAATGTCATGTAAATTGCATTGTAAAACATATTAAAAAGAAAACAGTTATTTTAAATTGTCATAATATTTCACAATATTACTGTTTTTACTGAACATTTATCAAATATAAAACAATAAAAAAATCTTACCAACCCACATTTTTATACAGTGGTGTATATAGATAAAATGTTTTGAAAATCATTTTTGGAATATGTGACTGTATAATTACTATGAACAATTTGTTTAATTTCGTAGTCAATGGGAGCATGAAAATATGCATGATACTTTTCCATAATTCAGCTGAGTGAGATCTGATGTATTGCATTTGATGAGTTGATAAGTTAAACAGAAATAATCTATTTAATAATTTTGCTTGAACTTTTTAAAAGGACTCTTAACTTTAGGACATTAACTTTAAAAAAAAAAAGACCTTTTAAAGGTTGTTCCTTTGGCTAAAGGTCATGTGTGCTAAGGGGGTATGTGATTTTCTACATTATATATTTTTAAAGTACATAAAATCCATAAAAATCCCTAAATGATTAAAGCCACACTACTGCAGATTTTTTTGCTTAAAAATGGATGCAATTCCATTGAGGGAGTACATATTTGATGATTTGATGATTAACGGTAACCATGGGAAAGTGTCAAAACTGACAGAAAAAAAAACTTTTATGCTTTATTGGATAGGACAGTAGAGAAACGACAGGAAAGTTTTGGGTGGAGAGAGAGGGAAGCAGGATTGGCAAAGGACCTCGAGACGGGAATCGAACTCGGGTTGCCACAAGCACAGTTATACATTGCCGCACTAACCATGAGGCTATCAGTGCGGACATATCTTGCATTTTCACAGCACAGCTTTAATATGCAGTAGCTTAATAGTAGGTTAAAAGATTGAAAATTTTCAGTTTAAAAAAAAAAAAAGATGGAAATGCCCGATACTCAATTAATCTGTCAATGATTTGATTGATCAAGTAATTGTATAGTGTGCACAATGCTCAACTTCAAATAATGTATTTTTTGTGCTATTTATTGTGCACCATCCCCACCTGAGCAGTTCAAGCTTGAAGTACCACTTAAAATCCTACAAAGCCCTGGTCGCTACCACAGGCAATGCACTTCATCAAACCAAGTGGCACAGAATGAGTCAGGAGTCGTTCATACTGGACATGGCAAAACATAGTGCAGGGGTCTTTCAAAGTCGACCCACTTTAGAATGTCTTAAAAACACAGCACTTAGCAGAAGATACTAGAAAAACAGTGAAACTCACTGAATGTCTGCCTCGAACAGACAGACAAACTTCCATTGAGAGGCTTATGTTCAATGAATTGGATATAAAGAAAATATTTATTTCTAAAGTGTTTACAACATCTATTGATTGATTTATTTGTCTGCCACAGTCTAGTATATTGGAAAGAATGTCTGAAATATATTTCAGATGCTTTATGTCCTTTTAAAATAAGCTTGCCCTTCAGCAATTTACAACAAATACACAACCTTACTCTCTATATTTGGCCTTCCATCTTTCATCTTCCATCTGCGTGAGAGCAGAGACCTAAGGTATGAGCGCCCTTTCACAGAAAAATCACATGAATATTCAATACAGCATTACACATAATTGAATATTCAACATCAGAGAGTACTGCTCAGTTTTTCACTGAGAACATGATGTGGTTCTCAGCATAAGAGAGCACACTATCTGCTAAGAGAGATGACACCCACACACACCTAAAGTTTCCAACCGATTCAGTGGCTTTGAAGTCTTGCTCCAGTCCTGCTCACAAACACACACACAAAACACTGATTCACTCGCTTACACACCAACACATGCCGTACGCTCACACACAAAAAGGCCACACATTCTGTCATGAGAACACAAATGTGCACAAAACAAACAAACACTCACACACTCACTATCAAACGGGTAGGAGGACATTAATTCAGTGTTAAACTCGCCTGCGAGCTAAAATCAGACTGTTTATATGACCCTGATCCTTCCAATGTAGTGTCGTGCAACCCTTTCGTTCTCACATACACATGCACAAATGCGTGTACACAAAAAGGCAAACACATCCATGCTCATGCTATACACACATACCCTCTTTCCACTTTCTGTACACAATAAAGTGTTTTGTAAAAGACCATCCCAAAAGCTGCAGTGCATTCTCCATTATGCATAATATAAATCATATTTAGTAAGCTAATGCTTCACCCACACACACACACAGCTTGAGGATGCCCTTTAAAGGGTGCCACTGTATAACTCTCTCTCTCCCACACACACACAAACACAAGTTTCTGTCAGGGAGTTTTTCCTAACGGCGTCCTTCTCTTTGGACTAAAAATGCTGAACAGGTAAATGGTGATGTTTCACTTCCAAAAAAATATGATGATATTAATTTTGGAATTGGTACATATTTTACACATGGTACGGACAAAAAAAGTATCAAAAACTACCATGGTTCTAAGCATGGTATTTTGGACTTGTTTCATAGTAATATATTAAAATTATTTGATGTACCTTGCAGTACATGCATAAATACCATGGTACAGTAAATACATTTCAGTACCATGTTATATATCAAAGTACCATGGTATTGCTAACTGATACCAGCACTGTATCATGGTACCAACAGAGTAATTTTTTGTAAGGGTACATGTACTGTATTTTTTTCTAAATTTCATATGGCAATACAAAGTACCAGAAATATATCATGGTATTTGAACATGGTAATCATACAGTACCATATAAAATACCATGTAATTAACATCTACAACAATAACTCTTTGACAACAACATCTTTGACTTTGAGCTCCAAAATGCTAAACAGGTAAATGGCGAGGAGTCATTTACAAAAAAAGCCATGGTAACTTTAGAAAGTGTACTATGATAGTACCATGTTTTGTGGACATGTACTACAACAATACCACGTTTTGTCTAAATGTAAGATGGTAACATGCCAATTAAAGTAACACAAACACCATGGTATTGAATCTTAATATGGTAATTTTTCAGTATCAGTTACTACAGTGCTACCATCTGGTAACATCACCATAAGTAGTTTTTCTTGCGTCCTCATCTTTGTGTTCTAATAATGATGAGTAGGGAAATATAATGTGTCATTTGCAATAGGTAGCCTCGATGCAAATACCATGGGATCCTGTATATTAAAATACCATCTGATTATGTGGTACCGCAAAAGCCTTTCTGTCACACATACAGTGAACGGTGAAGAAAATACAGCAATACAAGCAAACAAGGATGCAATACTCAACAATAAGCCAATTATCTCACTTCATCTGTAGTTTTCACACACACCTCCTCATTTTGGACGTACTGGTGATATATCACACTACTGAAAGTGTTCAGCGCTCCAGTGAAATCCTGCTCTCAGCCTCAATCTAATAATTAGTTATATCAAAATTTGTAACAGGTTTTATGTAATATGTTTGGCTGAAATAATCATCATCTTTGGAGGTGGAAGCGTGTGCTAAGGAATTAAGGCCAAGCGCAGACAGACTTGAAGGGCAGCCCTATTAATCCCTTCCTCGTTCTCTGTTTTGCGTATTTTTGTGTACATGTGCTTGTGAATTTGCGTTTTTCTGTGATTGCATGTGTGTGTGTGTGTTTCTATGAGAACATGTGTGGGAGGGATTTTAGTGGGTGTTCTGACTCAGCTCTGGAAGAGTACGATTCCACAGAAAATGAATCCGACCACCCACCTGCTGCTTTTTACCAAACAATTTTACACACACACAAATACAAACACACATAAACTCACATGCACACTAATCTAGAGCGTTGAAATAAATATGGCTCATAATAACCTGCTTTTGTGTATTTCTCCACATCACTTCGCTGACATTCAGCATTTGAGAATGATCACGACAACACCACTAAAAACCTCTAAACCACATAGCTTCGGACACTAGAACAATATGTAAAACATTGGATTAGATCTGTCAAATAAGTTTTTTTTTTCTTTTTGGTTCCACTTTATATTAAGTGGCCTTAACTACTTACATCAAAAAGTAAGTACAATGTTCTTATTGTGTTCATACTGTATTGCAAAACACTTGCTGCTAGTGAGGTGGCATACGGGTAAGGTTAGGGACAGATCGATCAAACTATCTAACATAGTTTTTAGAATTTTGGCCATGGGTATTTTAGATAATAAGTCAAAAATGTTTAAAGCAACATTTTAAAGCACTTTAAACATTTTCTGAACACATGAGCAAAGAAGTGTTAAAATTATTCACAGTATTAAGCAGACTGCTATCTCAGATTAAGCCAATTTTGAAGCCAAATAATTTCCCAGCGGCGTCACTAAAGTTTAAAATTGGAACAATTTGAACTCTGGGTTAAAACGTGTCCCTCTATGACAAGCACAGGGAGAAAAGGATCAGATAAATAATGTCAGGCGTTTGTAACCAACAGCTACTGCACAGTTGACGTGTCCTCTTAAATAAAACAACATTCAGGACATGGAAAGATGGGGGAAAAGAGAGGGCATGAAGAAACAGATAGAGAGAGATGTGCAAATACAAGGAAATAACAAGAGTAGAGGAGAGAAGGATGAATGGAAAAAATGAAAAGCAGGAGTGAGTGTGGACTATTTTTAGCCCAAAACCTCTGGCCCTTCGTATTCACACATGTGTCCTGAATAACAACAAGGCATTTGGAGACTTTGTCCTCACTAGCCGGATGCCATTGTGATAAGCTTTAAGCTTACACCAACTGAGAATAATTATTATGAGGAAAATTATGTTTATTAATGTACTGGTACAGCCAGTATGTGTAGAGCCATTTCCATGTTCAACATGTTAGCAATAGCATTAATAAATTATAGTAGTTATAGACTAAAGACCTTGACCACTCACATTCATCCAGTGCTTGTTGAAAAGAAGGGAGACCATATGAAACGCATACAAATGACCTGCTCTCAGTTAGGCTGTTCTGGAGGTTTTTAATAAGCCACAACACTGTCATTAAACACTATCCATCCACTGGCCTTGAGACAAATCCTGTGAACCGCACACATTTAGCAAAGCCGCACAGTGTGAAGCAGCCACATAAAAGCATTCAAATTATCAAGCCCGAAAGAAATGAAATATTATAGCGATTTTGTAGGTACGCCTGCAGTAATTGTAATGAGCCATATGTAATGAGTCAGTCACTTAAAGCAGGGGTTGTCAAACTAGAGTCCGGGGAACCCCAGGGAGGCCACAAAGAAATAAGCAGAAGAGTTCAGAGAAAAATAAATACAAAACAAAATGAATAGAAACAAAAGGATACAACAAAACGAAGCAAGACAGAACAAAAAACAAAACAAAACAAAAAAAACAAAAGGCAGCGGCTATTTGAAAATAGCAGTATTTTTTTGCGATATGCTATTTACACTGTGGAAATAGCTATAGATTCTATTTACACTATGTTAAAATAGCAGGATTTTCTGCTATTTACGCTACTTATTGCAAATAGTGGCAATTATCTGCACCTCAGTATTGTAGTACATTATAAAAAAGTATGCAATAATAACGTATTGAGTGTAAGTTATAATGTTAAAGGGGTCCTATTATGCTTTTTCACTTTTTCAACTTTTTCTGTAATGTTGCTGTTTGAGCATAAAAAAGATCTGCAAAGTTACAAAGCTTAAAGTCCAACTCAAAAGGAGATATTTTATTTAACAGAAATCACTTTTCAAAAACTACAACGAACGACTCGTTTGGACTACAACGCATATTTTCCGGGATTTGTGATATCACAAATATCGACGAATGGGACGAGACCTGGTTGAGCTGCACTAGAGAAGGCAACGAGTGTTATCACTATGTCGGAGACACGCTAGCTTTCCCAAGGCAGACGAACTTAGAGTGGTTACAATCATCCGGGTTTAAATCGCGCTCAAGTTGATTTGATTTTGATGCAATATTTACACTGAAGCTCGCAGCAGGTGGCTATGGTAAGGGGCATGACATTTCCCGACCAGGCCAGAAATTGCGCCGAGTGCTGCCAATCACAACACACACTGGCCCAGCTAACCAATCACAGCACACACTGGCCCAGCTAACCAATCACAACACAAACTGGCCCAGCTAACCAATCACAGCACACACTGGCCCAGCTAACCAATCACAACACAAACTGGCCCAGCTAACCAATCACAGCACACACTGGCCCAGCTAACCAATCACAACACAAACTGGCCCAGCTAACCAATCACAGCACACACTGGCCCAGATAACCAATCGGGCCTTCATTTGATACAGGAACTATTCGAGCCGTTCATGCCAGACTGGGGAGAGAGGTGTTGTAATAATGTAAAGTATGTGAAAAATTATGTGTTTTTCGAACAACCTAGTATGAGAGCCTGTTCTAGTACACCCCCAAAACAAAATCAAGACTTTGTAAAAGAGCATAATAGGATCCCTATAATTCCAATTAATAAATGGATGCCACTTTATTGGGACAATAAAGCCCACCCTAAACCTACCCGATACGTAATTTTCAACTTTTTGATTATTTCCTCCATTTTTATTGAAAATAAATGCCTTTCCGATGTAATATGAGATTTGAAAAAGGAGAAAACAAAGATTGGCAAAAGTCGGTTTTGAACTCGCGTCGATTGCGTCAAAAAGACTACGGTATGTGCTTTAACATCCACGCCACTGGAGCTGATGTGTGACAGTCGTCTTTTGTAGTGTTGACTACCCCAATCACACGTTGGTGGGCGGAGTTAGTATAAATAGCCTCTGCCAACAAGGTGGGCTATTTGCACTTAGTGTAAAAATAATATAATAAAATAAAATAAGAATCCCTCACAATGGAACCATCATATCTGGGACAGTACCAACAAAAATATGATTTTTACGAAAATATTAATCTTTAAGTAATTTCACAGTGGCAAAAAAATGAATGGTGCAAAATATTGGCTTCTAAAATATAATGTAATATTTTGACAGGTTTGATGACAGGTTTCATGTGATTCAACATTTTCGCATATGCTCTTTCTCTTCTCTTGTTGATAATGTCTAATGTATTAAACTTTGACTTGTGTTAATAGCCACAGTAAAGCACACCTGCTGTTTCTCAACAAAGGTGTCAGAGACACTGAGCAAAAAAGTCCAGAACAGGCTGGCAGTTAGCGGATGCTCTAGGAGCTGAAATCAATAGAGGATTACTTAGGAAGGTTACTCAGGAATCCTCATCACAGAACAAGAAGTATCAATGCAGACAGGCAGGGCTTGGGGGACATTTACATTACTGTGGATTTTAGGCTGTGGAAACTGGAAGAAAGTGTAGGTCTGTAGCTGTGGAGAAACTTTAGAGAACAATCAATTGAAGCAATAAGCATCCCCTCGCCTCCTTCTTCTTCTGTCTGTTTCTTTTTCCCTTTTTCCTGTTCTCGCCTGCTCTCTCTCTGGAGGCTCGGTGTGTGATGTATGGGGCAGCGTTCATTGGAATGCTGTGAGAGTTACCTTCAAAGCAACCAAACCGATAATGAAACACTCGGCTCGCGTTTCCTGTCCTGTAAGACACCACAGCTGCAAGTTGTCTCCGTCAATGCAGGTTCACACATTTGGGATTCATGTTCTAAATTATATCTTCACTATTATAATAGCAGGCACAGAAATATAAAACATAAGATTTAAAATATGGCACAGTGAAGGTGGAAAAGTCATGCATGCCCGCAAAACATGAGCCTGTTTACACCTTCTGCAGACATATTCCAGTGACCTGAAAGAGCTTTAACTAGAGACAAAGAAGTCATGTTAAAATGCTAAACAACTAATGCAATATGGTGAGTGGAACACAGCCATCTGAGAAAGAAAAAACTACACCACTGGACATGAAGAGTCGATTAATGCAACTCGTAAGATCTACAAATCATGTGTGTAGTTGAAGTTTCCAGTATGCAAGGACTGTTGGATCAATGCATTGTCCTTGCATTGAATTTCACGTTCCATCCAAGTAGACTGAAGGATTGCTTCTGTCTGCATTTTATTAGTTTATTCAATTTAAACATGTGCACAAAACATACTCCATGAAAAAATAGCCTTTTTTTTAATATTAGGGCATACAGATATTGGATTGACATTGAACCAATGACAATAGAAAAACAGCAATATAATTAAACAAATGGCATCTGGAATGCATATTTTGTAAAGATCTATATTATCTGAATATAATCACATCAAATTTGTATGTTCATGCTTTCAATTTTATTTATGGTAAAACATACTTTCTCATTGGATCCTAAACCAATGTTCAGTTGTCAAAGGGTATACGTTTATTATTATCTACGCACCAATTTTAAATGTCAAAGTTAAACATCAATTTATGAATAAAAATCAAAACATTTGATAAATTCTAATTAAATATTAGAAATGTACAATATGCCCGGAAAAAAAAAATCATTCTGAATAGACTTATTTATTTATTTTTTAATGTTTTTAATCGCAAAATATGTTTTTGGGTCCAAATGGTGTAGTTATGACTTCTACTAGCACAGGCTAACAAAGCCAAGCCAACTAGCAAAACATTGACTAAATGGTTTGGACTAGACACAAAAATCCACATACTGGCACATTGAAACTGGACTAGCAGAGCTGCACTTCAGATACTTTGTAGTCCTGTCTCAAAACAACACGTAAGGTGATGCTGACTTTTATCTTCGCTTTGAAATGATTAGAGACTCTCATAACCTTACATTAAAAGGTGCACTGAGAAATAAGCAGTGGAATTAATTAATCTAAACCCCAGTCAGCAGTGCAATAACGTGCTAACGGCTCTCCACACACAAGAGCGTCTTGTGGCAGTGAGTCATTTCATCTCCTGCCTGACAACTCAGCTTTTCTTCATGTTGTACTGCCAACACAGGAAGAGCTGATCATAGGCGGGATCTCAGTATGTTGAAGAAAACACAGTGACACATAAAGGAAACGGGAAAAAAAGAGAAATGTGAGGTTAAGAATTTCAAGTTTAAAAGAAAAGATGATAGTGAGAAGATGGAAAAGCCAGTCTGTTCCAAAGGAAAGGGATAAAAGGCTAGGAATAAGAGAAGAGGGTGGAGAGATGGATCAAAGTAAAAGGAAGGAAATGATGAAGAACAAGGATAATGGATATAGACTAGAAATGTCAATGTGCTTGCCTTTTGCTTTATATCATCTTTACTTTGCCTTTAATGCCTAAAAATACAATAAAAACCACTGAACAGTCAGACCTCGGTACACATAGGAGCTTTAGCGCTCTGGTAGGGATGTCCATGAGCAGGGTTTGTTTAAGCCTGTATCTTGTCCGATCCCATTCCAATAGCTTCACCCTCCCAATATGTTCACGGTATAATATGCATTGTACTTTCCAATAAAGGCATTCATAAAAGCCCATAAATACAATCTAAAAAAAAAATTATTATTATAAAAAAATAAAATAATAATTGGAAAAAATTTAATTTTTTAAACTGATTAACTTTTGATACTTAAGATTGGTATCTACTATACTGTACTAGAATATACTAGAATAGAACAGACTAGAATAGAATAGAATAGAATAGAATAGAATAGAATAGAATAGAAGATTCAGTGTCCAAGGAAGGTATGAGTTAAAATGTATTCACTGCATTGGGGTTGGGCGATGTCTACCAAATTGGCATCAGACCATGTCTACAGTGAAAAATCGCGATGGACGATGACGTGGGGGGTGCGGGGGGTGATATCCAGGGTTGTCAGGTTTTCACTAGAAAACCCGCCCAATCGCTACTCAAAACTAGCTCAAAACTAGCCCAATCGCGTTTCGAGGGGGTCCCCAGTTAAAAAAAATCGCAGGGTTCCCCTGCTACAATTTGCATTCCAGGGGATAAATATCATGTTATTGGAGTCGCTTCAACCCGCGGACATGAAAAACAACCCGCGGCAACAGTGTTAAAGTAGCCCAAACTTGGCAACACTGGTGATATCAGTTCACTAGATCGCCATCTGCCAAAACATTGAAAACAATTATACAATTAAAAATGTAACATTCTCATTTTCCACGAGATATGTTTGTCTTCATCTCATCAGCAGTTTCAATTTTGGCACGCTCTCCAGCAGCTGACCACTAACACTGTGTCTACACCAGACACGAGTGGCGCGATGCGATGGGACAAAACACTATAGAACCCATTCTAATCAGTGATGCTGTCTACACTGGATGCTACATGATGTGACGTGACACAACAAATCCCTGACAGTAAACTGTTGCCTCGTTCTATTTATGATGTACTGATGAACATACATTCAACATGAAGCAATGCAACAACTGTCGCACCCGGTGTAGACACAGTGTAAGGAGCAATGCGGAACACACGTCAGAGGTGTGAGAAAACCTTAAATACATTACAAATAGCATATTTGGTGTATACTGAATGTAATTTGTAAGTTGTTATGTAGGTCGCTTTAAGAAAAAGTTTTCTATAAAAATGTAATGTGCATAAATGACAAATGTAAATGTCAATACGCAATAGAATATAATAAAATACAAACGAATATTGTATTGCCACATAGCTGGGCTGGTGGAAATTGATAGATACAATAGAGACAATGCATGAATATACAGTTACATACATTTGCACTATATTGCATTATATATTATATTTAACACTGTACATTATATAAAATATGGCAAATGGTATATACATAATAAACATTGTTAAAAGCAAATATAAAATCCAAATAACCATAAAATTGTGCATAGTTAGGATGGAAAAATAAACAGTTCTATCAACTTTAGATAGAAGAATAAAATATGTCTAATGTCTTCTGTTATTGATGTAAAAAGATGCATGTCTCAAACTCAATGCTATTTTGGTTTAAATTAATCTGTCACAGACGCTGGCCAATTAACAATGGAAAATATCAACATGGACAGGCTGCATGAAATCCCCAAAACTACACAAAGTAAAAGAAAACACAACCCACACTGCATTAAATACAGGTTCACTTGCAGGGAGGATAAGGTGAATCATTGCCTGTCGAGAGCATGAAACCATTAAAATTCACTGGGCATTTAGAAAGCAAACAATATAGATAAGCAATAGGATAAACAATATTGGTACTGTTTTGCATGAACATATAATACCTAATGTAAAATCTTTTAAAGATGCTGGAGCAAAACCAGTTGAGAACATCAGAGGCTCATGATCTTAGCAAGCAGGAAAAAAATGATTAGCAGCATTGATGGTTGTGAGATCAGATGGAGAGGGCAGAATGAAAAACGTGAATGAAGAGAGTGAACAGAGGGAGGGAGTGCAGGTGACTGGAAACTTCCGTTTCATATAAGAGCTTTAATACATGAGAAACAGGATTGAATGTCTCTGTGGAGGTGATAAGAAAGAAAGGGAAGGGAGATGTACAACGGGCTGAACAGCCTGATACATGTGTTCAAGACGAGCTGGCCAATGAGGTTGCAAGGTACGCCTCATTTTCAAAATACTGAGGAAAAAAACAGTATGTTATATAACGATTCTGTGCTAAAGCATTAGGAAATGAGAACATCATATGCAGCATAAACTGGAAAAGCCCTCAGAGACTACTTGAGTGTATGCAAAGAACAAATCTTATTTATAGGATTACTGTGGATAAATAAATTGCTTTGGTGCATTAAAAATGATCCAAGTTGCTTTAAATCGTTCCCTGTTGTGGTTAACCTACAGGTCACCTTTTCAAACATGACACAAGATAAATGTGATTGACTACTGTAGTCCTAATTGCCTGTTGGAGGAAAACATATGCACGTTAAATGACACGCAGATGTAGAAATATCTTCCCAAGCATTACTTAACATGTATTTGTGTCTGTGTCTATAGTATATCATATCTTTATATTAAATCTATTCATGTTTTAATAACAGAGTAAGTACATCCATAAAAGAAATGCTTAATTGAAACCATATTTCAAGGTAGGATTTCACAGACTAAATAAATAAATAATCAATAATCAAAATAAATAAATCTAAATAAATTATAATTATAAATATAAGTAATAATAATAATTAGAAAATATATAAATAAATGAATATTAATTAACATTTTAATCATTCTACATTAATTATAGTAATTATAAATATAAATAATAATTATAATTATAAAATGTATAAATGTATTAAAAATAAATAAGTAAATATATAAATAAATAAATAAATAAATAAATGATTAACAATAATAAATATAAATAATAATTATAAAATGTATAGAGACAGACAGACAGTTAGATAGATTATAATAATTATAAAATGTATAGATAGATAGATAGATAGATAGATAGTCTACAGACAGACAGACAGACAGATAAATATTATTTGAAATTAACACAGTTACACTGGTAATAAAATATCTTATCAAACTAGAAGCTTTCCATGCAGCTCCAAGAATGTTTAAGTTCTCAATATCAATCTTTCATTATAACTACGATTCGTTAAGATTCTAGACTCTGAAACAACTTTCTTTTTCAACTGACATCACCTAGCCTCATATGACTAGATTAGGTCAATCTATATCCTGTTTCACTTAGAAATACATTACATTATGGAAATAAACACATGAAAACACATCATCCAATTACGACATCAAAAGCTTTGCTCTAACTTTCCAGGGTTAAATGATTTTCAGTTTGGATCAAGCTGCATAAATCTAGTCAAATAAACAACCGTCTATTTGCCTCCTGAGGGCAACAACAACAGACGAGGCTTAATTGACTGACGTGCCCATCTGATTGTCTCTCTGTTAAGAAGCAAAGACTCTTGTATGGATATTGAAGTCTTCTGGCTGGCTGACACTCAATATGACACGGATCGTTTATGCAGTCAGACCTTCTCGCTGACAGCACTGTTAGGACACTCAAGGACATCTATGACCCTTATTAGCATTCAATGGACACAACTCAAAACAATTCGATACAAACAAACACATAGATCAGCACTATCAATAAAGCAGGTCTATACACACTCTCATGAAGATTAAGGGTAAGGCATGTTGCATCATTGATATATATATATATATATATATATAGAGAGAGAGAGAGAGAGAGAGAGATTTTATTTAAACCTGGAAAATGAACAATTATGAACATTTAAAACAAAAGGTCACTAATCAAATTAGCAAATTTGCACAAAACTTGCTGAGCTCATGCAGCTCAAGTTTTGCAGTCATTAAAGCAGAAATAAGACATTAAGACAATGTTTTAAACTTGATATTTTTAAACTGATTTTTGGATCCTACTGTATAAGCATAATTACATTTAGCACAACTGCTAAGTGTCAATTGAATTAATTTTCATTAACACAGGCACAGATTTAAGCACTGAATCCACAAGAAACTCAAAAGCTGATCATTTATGACAAGCTTCTTCACCTCACAGCAACTGGCTGCCTACCAATGATTTTCCCCTCTCAAATTGCACATTTCCCAACTTATTGATGATCTCACCACTTGCTCCACTCTGCTGTCAATCCCATAATGCCCCTCAAGTCTGCTGCTTGGCTCCCATAGAGAAAGAAATGAAAGCCTCACTCATGCTCTGCCCTCTCCACTCCAGTAGACAAGAGAAGCAGCACCACGTTAATTGAATAAATAAAACATATAATTTTCAAACCCTGTTTTCCAAACTTCCAGATAGACATTTGTGGAAATATGCATTTCTTTGTATCTTTATATCTTTGTAGACTGAAAAAAACAACAGGTACTCAACAGGGATGTAAAAATGTATATTTTCATAATCAACGAGTCAGGCTGGTTGTCTGAATCGCTAACCGGAGTGTGTACATAAACTAACAATTAAAAAACAGCACAGACTTAAATCACAGAATGTTCAGGAATTCAACGCAAATATATAGGCTAAATCTATAATCTTTTATTGCACAATATCTTTGCCGTAACAAAAAACTTGAGATGGATTATGCAAAATAACAGGAACATTGCTCTCAGCAAACAATTTGAAGACTGACAGTAATTGTCTTCAAATGTATTGAAAGTGGTCGACTTATTGGAAAAGTGGTGCTGTAATGGTTGTAGTGGCAGGGTTTTAAAGTTAATTAAATTAAACATAAGATGCAACTTCTCAGGCAGAGTTAACTGTCGTCAGTGATTCACTGCATTTGGAGCAGTGAATCACTGACGTTTTCACAACTCTCTGTGAAAAGTTGCATCTCTACAGTCATTCCCTTTAAAGCACCACTGCTAGAAATATTATAGATAAGTCAATCTTGCAATCTACTCTGTCGTACGACTTGACTGACATTGTTGAAGAACAAATTCTTCAATACATCACAGCAAAACAAATATGAATATCTACTTTGACAATGGTCTATTTTGTGGCTCTTATACTGCATACAAAAATGTATGCATTAAAATTTCATTCAAAAATTATGCATTTACTACCGTTCAAAAGTTTGGGGCAGTAAGACTTTTATTTTTACTTTTACTCCGCAAGGACACATTTAATTGATCAAAAGTGGCAGTAAAGTCATGTATAATATTTCAAAAGATTTATATTTTAAAAAATTCTGCTCTCTAGATCTTTATTGTCATGAAAGAATCCTGAAAGAAATGTTTTAGAGTTTATACTAAATTATTAAGCAGAACAACTGCTTTCAACATTCATAATAAGAAGAAATATTTCTTAAGCACCAAAACAGCATATTAGAATACTTTCTGAAGTATACCGAAGACTGAAGTAATGGCTGCTAAAAATCCAGCTTTGCCATCACAGGTATAAATTTTATTTTTAAATATATAAATACGGAAAGCAGATCTTTTAAATTGTAATAATATTTCACAATATTACATTTTTTTATTCTATTTTTTTGTTAAATAAACACAGCCTAAAAGACTTCTTTGAAAAACAAAAAAAAATCTTACCAACCCCAAACTTTTGAATGGCTGTGCATATGTAAATTTGATGCATAAATACTGCATTAAAAAATATGTATATGCATGCTTGGATGTGGGAAAGGAGATGCACATGAGTGTGTCAAACAAGCACACACACAGTACAAAAAGCATCAACTAAGACCTAGAACAGTCAAAAGAACATATGACGTTAAGTGTGATAATAAGAGAAGCTTGCACATCCGCTTTAGTGTCAGTCACGCAACATGGTTTTGAGTCTAAAAATTCCTCCAAGACACAATTCCTCATTTCAATCTCATTCCCCACTACAACCCCCGCTAACAGCACATATGTTACCACTCTCAAAACCATACTGACGTAACAGCCGGAAGACAGGCGTATGCAGAGCGTTAAGATAGCGCACGATGAGTCATAATAGTCTGTCACCGATGGCAACTCCACTCAGGGTCAAGGACCACCAATGAAGGATGTGCATTCCTCAAATCAAGAAGAAGGGATAAGAAAAGACAAGCCATTCAACAATCGATTAAGTCAACCCTGTTTCACATACTTTATGGAGGCCCGCATAAAAAATGGGGTTGTTCTGTGCTGGGTTTGGCCAAGATACTGTAGTAGTCCCTCAACATAGGGTGTACAGTGTGATAAAAAGAGAGGCATGCTGGTTTCTGGATATGAATTATGCATGAGAAGAAGGCAGAAGTGGAGATGGTCATGTTGAAACAGATTGGTGTCTCTGCTATCAGCTAAAAGAGATTTTTATATTCACCAGCAGCAGTTTGTGTGACTGGGCATTTTCAACACAGTGTGATAGCTGGGAAGTCTAAAGCTCCTTTTCCTAGAAGAAAACGTCATTTTTCTGAGCTTCTTTTAATGCGAGAAATGTATACTGCCCTTGGGCTATAAACAACAGCTTAAGTGCCTTAGGAGCACCACAATATATATGTGTGTGTTTATGTTTATGAGCCTATACGTTTGCCTGTGTGTGTGTCTCAATATATACAGTATTTAGCTACGAGTGTGCTTGTCAATTGTTTTGCCCATGGAAAATGAGAAAACATTTTGGATTAACTCTGCGAAAGCCCTTGACAGCCATTATACAGTATACTTACATATTCTTGAAACATGAATGAAATGGCTAAGAAAAGACTCTGTAACTTAACATTGCATGCTCCTTGAGTGTTTTAGACAATAAGAAAATAACTGAGATTTTAGAAATCTCACTGCTAATGTCTAATTAAAGTAACAATTAAAAAATGCTTATTTCACTGTGTGCATACAGATAATTAATTCTGGGTTAAAAAATATTATTTAACATCACCAAATTAAACATATTAGGTCACACCAACAGAAAAAAATTATCAATTAAACATAATTAAAAATATTTCAAAGGGAGATCAGATAATAAAGAATTATAACATACACTACCATTCAAAATTTTGGGGTCAAAATTTTTGAAAGAAATCTCTTAGGCCCACCAAGGAAACCATGATACATTTTGCAGAACAAAAAGAATAGAAAGTTCAAAAGAACAGCGTTTATTTGAAATATTTTGTATTATTATAATATTGCCACATAATTTAATGCATGCTTGCTGAATAAAAGTAATAATTTCTTCTAAAAAATCTCACTGATCACAAACTTTTTATTGGTAATATACATAATGATATACTAAAACTAATAATAATAATAATAATAATAATAATAATAATACAGAAAGCAAAATAGAACAACCACAGAACAACCACAAAATGTTCACATTTGGAGGAAATATTCCCATCTCTATTTTCAACTATATTTAGGCCTACCTTCCACTTCAAAAACTGCACTAATATTTGGTCAACGTCAAGTCAAGTCAACGTCAAGTCAATGTTTTATTTTAGTTTTCACAGCTACACTTTATGTGGACTACAGTGTGAAGACAGCAGTTTTGCATGTAGAACTGTGTTGTAAAAAGGCGAAGGCTGTACTTGAGGGACATGTGACTCATCTCTTTCTCCAGCACCTTTGGACACTATGTAGCAGACACCAGGTACACTTTTTGATTTAGTATTCTGTCTCCCCACTCTCTGACTTTGTATCTGCCTCTTCCTCATAGTACGAAACCAAGCAGGACAGCTCAAGAATATACAGGTCTATGCTACAAAACACCAAGTAAGGTAAAACTGCCATCATTTACAATTAAGTAATCGTTATTTAATTTCATCATTGTGTTAGGTGTTGAGTGCGAAAAGGGTGTATAAAGATATAGAATGGTAAAAACATTAAATTAAGTATTAAAAAAGTTGCTGAATAATTTAGAGAGTGTCAATGTTTTCCCTCCAATGTTTTCTTTCATTAAGTCACACTAAAATTGGAAAGTATTGCCGTATTACAAAGGAGTCCCACAAGGCTCAGGTTTAGGTCCTGTGACTTTTACTACTTTATAATGTTGACAGATCATGTTGAGCAATGTATTGCAAACCAATTTAATGGTATTCACATTTAAAATGTGGATTGAAAGCTTATTGAAAGTCGATTTTTAATCTGGGAAAAAATATCTTGCTGGCATCTTGCTTGATGACATGCTACACTTCCAACAGCAAGTAGAAAACTAATGAGAATTTATCATCAACTGAGGAATTAATCAAGTAGACTACTGAGAATTACACTCCTACATTTCAACAGTCTTACAGTTGTAGTTTATTGGCATGCATGTTTTTTAATGATTACTGTTGGCCAATCACACAGAGTGCACTTTATGATTTAACATTTCCAAGCCAATTTTACACCAAATTCCTCATTATATACAGTATTTCTTTCTTTTTCCAAAGAAATACAAACTCATGAATGGGCAACCAAGCCTAGATATTCCATCTGTTCATACTGAATTGGAACAAATTTATGCACCATACTCTTATGGTAGCACAACACACTTACAGTATATTATATTCTCTCAATTATGATCAATCTAGAGAGTGCCTTTTTACTGGGGTTTTAATTGCTACTGTAATTATGTAAGTGTACTGTTATATTTATCTTTTTTTATGGAGCACATGGCAACAGTGGAGCATTGCTGATAAATAAATATTGAGCAAATAAGTACATCTTGTTAGAAAGTGGTTCACATGCTACTTAAGAATCGTTTTTTGTCCTTGACATACTGTCTTATATATAGTTGTGTTCACTTGTGTTATCTTTTACTAATATTTAAATTTGTTTGATGATCTGAAACATTAAAGTGTGACAAACATGCAAAAAAATAAGAAATCAGGAAGGGGGCCAACACTTTTTCACACCACTGTATATATACACACACACAAACACTTTACTTTAGTACATACTTTAGTTTTTTAAATATAAAATTATATATATATTAAGGCGGGTAAGCGATACAATTTTTTTATCTAATTAATTACATGATGTGGCCATTAATTAATGTAATTAATCACAAATTAATCGCACATCAAATTTGGCTGAGAAATTACTCCCAAAAGATAATTTAAAGTCATTGTTGTGTAAAGCATCAAACAGACAATACAAAAAGTAGCTTCAGCAAGAAATATTTCGTTTGATAAAATTTATTACATATACTCTTTTGGACCATGAGGGTGAGTAAATGATGACCCAAAAATTGTCATTTTTGGGTGGGTGAATTATACCTTTAATAATTGATTTTATTAATTTTATTATTATTACTATGGAAATATGAAATATGTCTTTAATTAAATTATACTCTAAATAATAAACTAAAACTGGCAGTAGGTGGTGGTAAATGTCTTAAAGGGGTCATATGATGCGATTTCAAGTTTTCCTTTCTCTTTGGAGTGTTACAAGCTGATTGTGCATAGATAAGATCCC